>NC_140220.1:11127658-11435158 GCF_951802725.1 Rutilus rutilus | reverse complement strand
TTTTTTTTTTTTAAGATGTTGACAACTAGTGGGACGACTTATGGATCAGTTGAGCATCAGCTGATGGCTGGCTGTCATGTCGTGGTCTGCCTGAACTACACTTAAGCTCCATTAATTTGTTTAACTTGAATTTGTTACATATTAGCCTACATAATTTTTACATGCTTGATTCCTATTTGTTACATTAAACCTACTCAAGGAAGAACAGATGTAACAGACTTTCAATTGTGTTGGTTAAACAATATGATGTCATGTAATAAATGTAAATAATAAATAAATATAATGTCATGTAATTAAAAATATATTTATCCTTATGCGTTTTGCCTAAATTAACAATAACAATCATGAGCAAAACTCTCAATGTTATAGCAAATATCTGATAATAGAATATACCTCTACATGTGTTATTGATGCTGATGGGATGATCTGAGTTTGTTACAGTGAATCCATCCATACATGAGCAATAGTGACTTCCTATTTCATTTGTGCAGGTGGAATTTGGACCACATACAGATAGACTGAACTGACATTCATCTATATCTGGAAAAGAAACACATTTCAGAAAAATAGTTTAATATGTGAAATGTTTAACAGTATTTAGAAAATACCTGAATACATGAGACTATTATAATAACTACAACATCACAAATCCGTGATTATGCAAATTCAATGAATCACCTCTCTGGCAAAGTGGACCCTCTGAAGGGAGAGCTTGAATACATCCACAAGTGCCTTCCACAATCTCATCACACTCATGATAGGCCCTGCAGGTGTCATTGGGCCAAACATGATGCTCCTCACACTTGCACTCATATTGTGTTCCATTTAACCCACACACTGTAACACAATGGCATGGTATGACAGAACAGTTTAGGGCTGGACGATATATCGCATGACATTGTTATGCGCATCTCGTCAGTAAAGCCGGTTTCTTGATTAGTAGTAAATCGCCATCACCTGCTTTCAGATGGAGCAGCATTTACTACACAGAGCCGTAGTTCACTGACAAGCTGAGCCATATCGCATTAATTATCACGAGATCATGAGATTAACATACTTTATTATCCAACTTGGATTCTGTCTTAAATCTTCCGCTAAAATATTACATTACAACGTAGAAAACCACACCAATACTACACTATTAAAGCAACACCAAGGAACTTTTCCTCTGCGGTCGCCCTACAGGTTGGAAGCGGAATTGTCCATTACCGCTGTCATAAATCATTTATCCTACCGCATCCTACTGTCGCACACGAACGCGCACGCTCACTGTTTATCCAGCACCGGCTTTGGAATCAACAATTGTAACGCTTGCTGTAAAGCAAGTCAAATTTGTATTTTTCTTATGTCTCATTAGAACTACAGAAACACGACTTGATCTGGCAATCTTACATAGCGTGGATATACCAGATAAAGGACCGCAAAGCGGTGGCATAAGTGCCTTTCAACCTGTCACGACTTGATGAACCACTGAAACGATTTTGGAAACATTATTTGAAGGTAAAAAATCCTACTTAGTGTTGCTTTAACTGATACATTATTATTAAAATTTCAAATTAGTCTCTACTGACTTGGCTAACATGTTTAGCAAACGATGGTACATGTCTTTCTCTATTTTACATTCTCATTAAGCGATTTGTTTATCTTGCCAGTTTGTTGTTCTTCTAAGCGATATCAAAAGAAAACTGAAGTTCTCCCAGACATTTTTTTTATTAAATTCAGAAGCCACGTTGAGTCTCAAGATGGCGCAATTTAGCTAGGCTATTTTATATATAACCGCTTAATTAAGTCTAATAGTATTTCTTCATCAAATGTTTTATTTTCACCTGACATGAATGAAACATTCTGCTCTCACCAGTAGTCATGTCGATATCTGTGATATTTATGCTGTTGCTTAGAGTGAAAGGCAGGTTGATCATTCTGGTGAGAATCCGTAAGTTGTTCACCAGGAACAAGTCAAAGACGCTTACATCAATTTCAATCTCATACTCAGATTCAGAAAGTGGTGCTGGAAGAACAAACAGAAAAAGTTTCATTCATCTTTGTAATGTTATATCCTTCCCAACAAGAGCATGAATAGTTTCCGTAGTTGTAAAAAACAGCATTTGGGCCACACGCTGACAAGGAGTTGAGACATTCATTAATATCAGAAATAAAACAAATAAAAACATGGCAGTTAAAGGTGCTCTAAGTGATGTTGGGTGATGTCACTTCTTGTTGACGTTTAAAGTATTGTCAAACAAAACAGAGGCTAGCTAGACCCTCCCTCCTCCTCATCCGCGCACTAACCCCTAAACCCCACTCCCAAATCCTTGTCGGTTATTGGCTGGAACAGTTTATGTTCGTGGTGCGGGTTAGCCCAGTTTGTTTTTCTTGCCATTTGTGGAGCCTGGGCTGTCTACAGAGACTGTGTTTTTTTACAGTGTGTTCAGGGGACAGGAAGCTAGTGGATGATGAGCAGATGTTTGCTGTATGTGACAAAAAATGTTTTGGCCTAAAAAGCGTGTGACATCGCTTAGAGCACCTTTAACAGGATTACAAGTACCAGTCTGATATAATCCATCAAGCATGCAAGCTTTGAATCATGTAGAACAAATAGAAACTGACTGTTTAGACATTCAGCTGTCAGTTACGTGTTATAAATATCCGACATGCTCACCATTGCATGGGTTACTGATGCTGATTGGTTGATTCATATTTGTTACAGTAAACCCACTCAAGCAGGAACAGTTGTAACTCCCAATTGAGTTGGTGCAACGAGAGTTTGGACCACAAAACTCTGATGACTTTAGACATTCATTCACATCTAAATTACAAGAAGATATGATAAGGGTTGTGTAAAAATGTGAGGGTCAATGTAATAAAAAAAAAAATATATATATATATATATATATATCCTTACACTTTGTGTGGCTAAATTAACAATAACAATCATGAGCAAAAATCTCAATGTTATTCCAAATATCTGATTATAGAATATACCTCTACATGTGTTATTGATGGTGATGGGATGATCTGAGTTTGTTACAGTGAATCCATCCATACATGAGCAATAGTGACTTCCTATTTCATTTGTGCAGGTGGAATTTGGACCACATACAGATAGACTGAACTGACATTCATCTATATCTGGAAAAGAAACACATTTCAGAAAAATAGTTTAATATGTCAAATGTTTAACAGTATTTAGAAAATACCTGAATACATGAGACTATTATAATAACTACAAAACTGTGATTATGCAAATTCAATGAATCACCTCTCTGGCAAAGCGGACCCTCTGAAGGGAGAGCTTGAATACATCCACAAGTGCCTCCCACAATCTCATCACACTCATGATAGGCCCTGCAGGTGTCATTGGGCCAAACATGATGCTCCTCACACTTGCACTCATATTGTGTTCCATTTAACCCACACACTGTAACACAATGGCATGGTATGACAGAACAGTTTATACATTATGGTTAAACTTAATATTTGTCTTTTTATTAAATTAAAAAAAGAATCAGGTTGATCAGGACCTTACATGACCCTGAAGGGGACTAATAATGACAGGCTAACAGTACATTATTCCATACTAGAAATTTGCTTTCAAAATGTACAAATATCTGATCATGGAATGTTGATTTGAGATTAACATACCTTATTATCCAACTTGGATTCTGTCTTAAATCTTCCGCTATTAAAATATTACATTACAACGTAGAAAACCACACCGATACTACACTATTAACTGATACATTATTATTAGAATTTCATATTAGTCTCTACTGACTTAGCTAACATGTTTAGCAACAATGGTACATGTCTTTCTCTATTTTACATTCTCATTAAGCGATTTGTTTATCTTGCCAGTTTGTTGTACTTCTAAGCGATATATGCGTTTTATTCCTTTAAATGGGGACTCCTGAGATTCCAGCAATTCATCAGAAGGTTTGTGCTTCATATCAAAAGAAAACTGAAGTTCTCCCAGACAATTTTTTATTAAATTCAGAAGCCACGTTGAGTCTCAAGATGGCACAATTTAGCTAGGCTATTTTATATATAGCCGCTTAATTTAAGTCTAATAGTATTTCTTCATCAAATGTTTTATTTTCACCTGACATGAATGAAACATTCTGCTCTCACCAGTAGTCATGTCGATATCTGTGATATTTATGCTGTTGCTTAGAGTGAAAGGCAGGTTGATAATTCTGGTGAGAATCCGTAAGTTGTTCACCAGGAACAAGTCAAAGACGCTTACATCAATTTCAATCTCATACTCAGACTCAGAAAGTGGTGCTGGAAGAACAGACAGAAAAAGTTTCATTCATCTTTGTAATGTTATATCCTTCCCAACAAGAGCATGAATAGTTTCCGTAGTTTTAAAAATCAGCATTTGGGCCACACGCTGACAAGGAGTTGAGACATTCATTAATATCAGAAATAAAACAAATAAAAACATGGCAGTTAAAGGTGCTCTAAGTGATGTTGGGTGATGTCACTTCTTGTTGACGTTTAAAGTATTGTCAAACAAAACAGAGGCTAGCTAGACCCTCCCTCCTCCTCATCCGCGCACTAACCCCTAAACCCCACTCCCAAATCCTTGTCGGTTATTGGCTGGAACAGTTTATGTTCGTGGTGCGGGTTAGCCCAGTTTGTTTTTCTTGCCATTTGTGGAGCCTGGGCTGTCTACAGAGACTGTGTTTTTTTACAGTGTGTTCAGGGGACAGGAAGCTAGTGGATGATGAGCAGATGTTTGCTGTATGTGACAAAAAATGTTTTGGCCTAAAAAGCGTGTGACATCGCTTAGAGCACCTTTAACAGGATTACAAGTACCAGTCTGATATAATCCATCAAGCATGCAAGCTTTGAATCATGTAGAACAAATAGAAACTGACTGTTTAGACATTCAGCTGTCAGTTACGTGTTATAAATATTCGACATGCTCACCATTGCATGGGTTACTGATGCTGATTGGTTGATTCATATTTGTTACAGTAAACCCACTCAAGCAGGAACAGTTGTAACTCCCAATTGAGTTGGTGCAACGAGAGTTTGGACCACAAAACTCTGATGTCTTTAGACATTCATTCACATCTATATTACAAGAAGATATGATAAGGGTTGTGTAAAAATGTGAGGGTCAATGTAATAAAATATATATATATATATATATATATATATATATATATATATATATATATATATATATCCTTACACTTTGTGTGGCTAAATTAACAATAACAATCATGAGCAAAAATCTCAATGTTATTCCAAATATCTGATTATAGAATATACCTCTACATGTGTTATTGATGGTGATGGGATGATCTGAGTTTGTTACAGTGAATCCATCCATACATGAGCAATAGTGACTTCCTATTTCATTTGTGCAGGTGGAATTTGGACCACATACAGATAGACTGAACTGACATTCATTTATATCTGGAAAAGAAACACATTTCAGAAAAATAGTTTAATATGTCAAATGTTTAACAGTATTTAGAAAATACCTGAATACATGAGACTATTATAATAACTACAAATCTGTGATTATGCAAATTCATTGAATCACCTCTCTGGCAAAGTGGACCCTCTGAAGGGAGAGCTTGAATACATCCACAAGTGCCTCCCACAATCTCATCACACTCATGATAGGCCCTGCAGGTGTCATTGGGCCAAACATGATGCTCCTCACACTTGCACTCATATTGTGTTCCATTTAACCCACACACTGTAACACAATGGCATGGTATGACAGAACAGTTTATACATTATGGTTAAATTTAATATTTGTCTTATTATTAAAAAAAGAATCAGGTTGATCAGGACCTTACATGACCCTGAAGGGGACTAATAATGACAGGCTAACAGTACATTATTCCATACTAGAAATTTGCTTTCAAAATGTACAAATATCTGATCATGGAATGTTGATTTGAGATTAACATACCTTATTATCCAACTTGGATTCTGTCTTAAATCTTCCGCTATTAAAATAATACATTACAACGTAGAAAACCACACCGATACTACACTATTAACTGATACATTATTATTAGAATTTCATATTAGTCTCTACTGACTTAGCTAACATGTTTAGCAACAATGGTACATGTCTTTCTCTATTTTACATTCTCATTAAGCGATTTGTTTATCTTGCCAGTTTGTTGTTCTTCTAAGCGATATATGCGTTTTATTCCTTTAAATGGGGACTCCTGAGATTCCAGCAATTCATCAGAAGGTTTGTGCTTCATATCAAAAGAAAACTGAAGTTCTCCCAGACAATTTTTTATTAAATTCAGAAGCCACGTTGAGTCTCAAGATGGCACAATTTAGCTAGGCTATTTTATATATAGCCGCTTAATTAAGTCTAATAGTATTTCTTCATCAAATGTTTTATTTTCACCTGACATGAATGAAACATTCTGCTCTCACCAGTAGTCATGTCGATATCTGTGATATTTATGCTGTTGCTTAGAGTGAAAGGCAGGTTGATCATTCTGGTGAGAATCCGTAAGTTGTTCACCAGGAACAAGTCAAAGACGCTTACATCAATTTCAATCTCATACTCAGATTCAGAAAGTGGTGCTGGAAGAACAAACAGAAAAAGTTTCATTCATCTTTGTAATGTTATATCCTTCCCAACACGAGCATGAATAGTTTCCATAGTTTTAAAAATCAGCATTTGGGCCACACACTGACAAGGAGTTGAGACATTAATATCAGAAATAAAACTAATGATAAAAACACGTCAGTTAACAGGATTAAAAGTACCAGTCTGATATAATCCATCAAGCATGCAAGCTTTGAATCATGTAGAACAAATAGAAACTGACTGTTTAGACATTCAGCTGTCAGTTACGTGTTATACATTTTCTACATGCTCACCATTGCATGGGTTACTGATGCTGATTGGTTGATTCATATTTGTTACAGTAAACCCACTCAAGCAGGAACAGTTGTAACTCCCAATTGAGTTGGTGCAACGAGAGTTTGGACCACAAAACTCTGATGTCTTTAGACATTCATTCACATCTATATTACAAGAAGATATGATAAGGGTTGTGTAAAAATGTGAGGGTGAATGTAATAAAAAAAAAATATATATATATATATATATATATATATATATATATATATACAGTGCTATGCATAAGTTTAGACACCCATACTAAAGTTGACTAAAAAGAGGAATAAAAAATCATCTTTTGGAAACTGAACTTAATGCCTTAATTTAAAAAATTTGGAAAAATCCAACCTTTAAGGACACCAATTTTCTTTGTGAATGAATAATGTATCGTAAATAAATAAATGTTCTTCCTTAAAATACAGGGTGCATAAGTTTGGACACCCCTATGTTAAATTCCCATAGAGGCAGGCAGATTTTTATTTTTAAAGGCCAGTTACTTCATGGATCCAGGATACTATGCATCCTGATAAAGTTCCCTTGGCCTTTGGAATTAAAATAGCCCCACATCATCACATAGCCTTCACCATACCTAGAGATTGGCATGGTTTTATTTCAGTTAGCCTAATAGCTAGTTTGATTTGCATTGAGAGATGATCTTATGGAAAGTACCCCATGCCAATCTCTAGGTATGGTGAAGGCTATGTGATGATGTGGGGCTATTTTAATTCCAAAGGCCAAGGGAACTTTATCAGGATGCATAGTATCCTAAACAAAAAATAAATAAAAATACTTAAAAATAAAAATCTGCCTGCCTCTATGGGAATTTAACATAGGGGTGTCCAAACTTATGCACCCTGTATTTTAAGGAAGAACATTTATTTATTTACGATACATTATTCATTCACAAAGAAAATTGGTGTCTTTAAAGGTTGGATTTTTCCTAATTTTTTAAATTAAGGCATTAAGTTCAATTTCCAAAAGATGATTTTTTATTCCTCTTTTTAGTCAACTTTAGCATGGGTGTCTAAACTTATGCATAGCACTGTATATATCCTTACACTTTGCTAAATTACCAATAATAATCATGAGCAAAAATCTCAATGTTATTCCAAATATCTGATTATAGAATATACCTCTACATGTGTTATTGATGCTGATGGGATGATCTGAGTTTGTTGCAGTGAATCCATCCATACATGAGCAATAGTGACTTCCTATTTCATTTGTGCAGGTGGAATTTGGACCACATACAGATAGACTGAACTGACATTCATCTATATCTGGAAAAGAAACACATTTCAGAAAAATAGTTTAATATGTCAAATGTTTAACAGTATTTAGAAAATACCTGAATACATGAGACTATTATAATAACTACAAATCTGTGATTATGCAAATTCAATGAATCACCTCTCTGGCAAAGTGGACCCTCTGAAGGGAGAGCTTGAATACATCCACAAGTGCCTCCCACAATCTCATCACACTCATGATAGGCCCTGCAGGTGTCATTGGGCCAAACATGACGCTCCTCACACTTGCACTCATATTGTGTTCCATTTAACCCACACACTGTAACACAATAGCATGGTATGACAGAACAGTTTATACATTATGGTTAAACTTAATATTTGTCTTTTTGTTAAAAAAAGAATCAGGTTGATCAGGACCTTACATGACCCTGAAGGGGACTAATAATGACAGGCTAACAGTACATTATTCAATACTAGAAATTTGCTTTCAAAATTTACAAATATCTGATCATGGAATGTTGATTTGAGATTAACATACTTTATTATCCAACTTGGACTTTGTCTTAAAGGATAATTCCGGTATTTAGCACTTTGAGTCTCTTTTCTGGTTTGTTTTGGATGAACTAGAGTGGTGGACACAGAAATTTGGACGACGGGTCCTGTCTTGACTTTTTGACTCGTTTAGAATCGCCTTTGACTGCTTCAGAGTGGCTGGCTACGGGCATGCACAAACATGTCCTTAAAACAACCCTTAACGTTCGTTTTCAAAACTGTGCAACTCACCGAGTGGTTAGTGATGTTCGTTGATGATCCAAAACAAGTAGCGTAGCGAAATACAGTTTCTGTAGTGTTTTATTTGGCATTTTGTTAAATCCCATTAATTTCTGTTGGAGGACTCATTGCTCATTAATATTACTGCGCTACCAGAAACGGAAACTTCAGACTCAAATATCGAGCATAAGTTTATACGCGATTGTGAGGTATCTAAAAAAATAGTTCCACTATAGCAAATAACACGGATTGAAATCATACATTGCGCCGATATATTTGTTTTTAATCATCAACGAACATCACTAACCACTCGGTGAGTTGCACAGTTTTGAAAACGAACGTTAAGGGTTGTTTTAAGGACATGTTTGTGCATGCCCGTAGCCAGCCATTCTGAAGCAGTCAAAGGCGATTCTAAATGAGTCAAAAAGTCGAGACAGGACCCGTCGTCAAAATTTCTGTGTCCACCACTCTAGTTCATCCAAAACAAACCAGAAAAGAGACTCAAAGTGCTAAATACCGGAATTATCCTTTAAATCTTCCGCTAATAAAATATTACATTAGGCTACAACGTAGAAAACCACACCGATACTACACTATTAACTGATACAATATTATTAGAATTTCATATTAGTCTCTTCTGACTTAGCTAACATGTTTAGCAACAATGGTACATGTCTTTCTCTATTTTACATTCTCATTAAGCGATTTGTTTATCTTGCCAGTTTGTTGTTCTTCTAAGCGATATATGCGTTTTATTCCTTTAAATGGGGACTCCTGAGAGATTCCAGCAATTCATCAGAAGGTTTGTGCTTCATATCAAAAGAAAACTGAAGTTCTCCCAGACAATTTTTTATTAAATTCAGAAGCCACGTTGAGTCTCAAGATGGCGCAATTTAGCTAGGCTATTTTATATATAGCCGCTTAATTAAGTCTAACAGTATTTCTTCATCAAATGTTTGATTTTCACCTGACATGAATAAAACATTCTGCTCTCACCAGTAGTTATGTCGATATCTGTGATATTTATGCTGTTGCTTAGAGTGAAAGGCAGGTTGATCATTCTGGTGAGAATCCGGAACTCGTTCACCAGGATCAAGTCAAAGACGCTTACATCAATTTCAATCTCATACTCAGATTCAGAAAGTGGTGCTGGAAGAACAAACAGAAAAAGTTTCATTCATCTTTGTAATGTTATATCCTTCCCAACAAGAGCATGAATAGTTTCCGTAGTTTTAAAAATCAGCATTTGGGCCACACACTGACAAGGACTTGAGACATTCATTAATATCAGAAATAAAACTAATGATAAAAACACGTCAGTTAACAGGATTAAAAGTACCAGTCTGATATCATCCATCAAGCATGCAAGCTTTGAATCATGTAGAACAAATAGAAACTGACTGTTTAGACATTCAGCTGTCCAGTTGCGTGTTATACATTTTCTACATGCTCACCATTGCATGGGTTACTGATGCTGATTGGTTGATTCATATTTGTTACAGTAAACCCACTCAAGCAGGAACAGTTGTAACTCCCAATTGAGTTGGTGCAACGAGAGTTTGGACCACAAAACTCTGATGTCTTTTGACATTCATTCACATCTATATTACAGGAAGATATGATAATGGTTTGCGTAAAAATGTGAGGGTCAATGTAATTTAAAAAAATATATATATATCCTTACATTTTGTGTGCCTAAATTAACAATAACAGTCATGAGCAAAAATCTCAATGTTATTCCAAATATCTGATTATATAATATATACCTCTACATGTGTTATTGATGCTGGTGGGATGATCTGAGTTTGTTACAGTGAATCCATTCATACATGAGCAATAGTGACTTCCTATTTCATTTGTGCAGGTGGAATTTGGACCACATACAGATAGACTGAACTGACATTCATTTATATCTGGAAAAGAAACACATTTCAGAAACATAGTTTAATATGTCAAATGTTTAACAGTATTTAGAAAATACCTGAATACATGAGACTATTATAATAACTACAAATCTGTGATTATGCAAATTCAATGAATCACCTCTCTGGCAAAGCGAACCCTCTGAAGGGAGAGCTTGAATACATCCACAAGTGCCTCCCACAATCTCATCACACTCATGATAGGCCCTGCAGGTGTCATTGGGCCAAACATGATGCTCCTCACACTTGCACTCATATTGTGTTCCATTTAACCCACACACTGTAACACAATAGCATGGTATGACAGAACAGTTTATACATTATGGTTAAACTTAATATTTGTCTTATTATTAAAAAAAGAATCAGGTTGATCAGGACCTTACATGACCCTGAAGGGGACTAATAATGACAGGCTAACAGTACATTATTCAATACTAGAAATTTGCTTTCCAAATTTACAAATATCTGATCATGGAATGTTGATTTGAGATTAACATACTTTATTATCCAACTTGGATTCTGTCTTAAATCTTCCGCTAATACAATATTACATTACAACGTAGAAAACCACACCAATACTACACTATTAACTGATACATTATTATTAGAATTTCATATTAGTCTCTACTGACTTAGCTAACATGTTTAGCAACAATGGTACATGTCTTTCTCTATTTTACATTCTCATTAAGCGATTTGTTTATCTTGCCAGTTTGTTGTTCTTCTAAGCGATATATGCGTTTTATTCCTTTAAATGGGGACTCCTGAGATTCCAGCAATTCATCAGAAGGTTTGTGCTTCATATCAAAAGAAAACTGAAGTTCTCCCAGACATTTTTTTTATTAAATTCAGAAGCCACGTTGAGTCTCAAGATGGCGCAATTTAGCTAGGCTATTTTATATATAGCCGCTTAATTAAGTCTAATAGTATTTCTTCATCAAATGTTTTATTTTCACCTGACATGAATGAAACATTCTGCTCTCACCAGTAGTCATGTCGATATCTGTGATATTTATGCTGTTGCTTAGAGTGAAAGGCAGGTTGATCATTCTGGTGAGAATCCGTAAGTTGTTCACCAGGAACAAGTCAAAGATGCTTACATCAATTTCAATCTCATACTCAGATTCAGAAAGTGGTGCTGGAAGAACAAACAGAAAAAGTTTCATTCATCTTTGTAATGTTATATCCTTCCCAACAAGAGCATGAATAGTTTCTGTAGTTTTAAAAATCAGCATTTGGGCCACACACTGACAAGGAGTTGAGACATTCATTAATATCAGAAATAAAACGAATGATAAAAACACGTCAGTTAACAGGATTAAAAGTACCAGTCTGATATCATCCATCAAGCATGCAAGCTTTGAATCATGTAGAACAAATAGAAACTGACTGTTCAGACATTCAGCTGTCAGTTACATGTTATACATTTTCTACATGCTCACCATTGCATGGGTTACTGATGCTGATAGGTTGATTCATATTTGTTACAGTAAACCCACTCAAGCAGGAACAGTTGTAACTCCCAATTGAGTTGGTGCAACGAGAGTTTGGACCACAAAACTCTGATGTCTTTAGACATTCATTCACATCTATATTACAGGAAGATATAATAATGGTTTGCGTAAAAATGTGAGGGTCAATGTAATAAAATATATATATCCTTACACTTTGTGTGCCTAAATTAACAATAACAATCATGAGCAAAACTCTCAATGTTATACCAAATATCTGATTATAGAATATACCTCTACATGTGTTATTGATGGTGATGGGATGATCTGAGTTTGTTACAGTGAATCCATCCATACATGAGCAATAGTAACTTCCTATTTCATTTGAGCAGGTGGAATTTGGACCACATACAGATGGACTGAACTGACATTCATCTATATCTGGAAAAGAAACACATTTCAGAAAAATAGTTTTATATATAAAATGTAGGGTGACCAGATGAGATTGGCTGAAATTCGGGACTCAATGTCGTAAAAAAATAAAAAAAAATAATTTAGCTGTTGTAACAGTGCGTAAATCAGACCTTTCAGCCATAGACAGTATATAAACTGGACACAGCGACCCCATTGGATTCAACGGAGACAAATGAAGTCAATTAGAAGCACTCACTTCCTGGGGGTCGAGCGTACTGCGCAGACGCAAACTGAGCTTGACGACGTAGATGTGACGTGAGCAACCTGTCTGTCTTCTAGTAGCTCTGCCAAGAGAAATCTGAATCATTCCCTTCCGAAACTTGCAGAGACGGAGAGTGTGAGGAGGAGGTGTCCATGAGCTAGGAGCAGGAGCAACTTTTGCTAAGTATTCTGATTAATTACTTTGTCATTTTGCCTCCACGTCCCCCCGATTGCCCGCGAACTTCTCCTCCTGTCCATACGGTAATCTCTCTACTGTGCGACAGAGAGTTATGACGCAATCGTTAGCCTATTTTTACAAAAACGGCTTCTACGGGGCCATAACGTAAGATACAAGGTAATGGAGCCTTTTATACATTTTCGTGTTTCTTTAGAAATAAATAATGGACAAATAGAGTCTTTAAACGCCTCAGATGTAAAGTTATTCGCTGTCAAAGTGACGCCAAAATGAATGGGAGTCAATGGAATGCTAACAGCAGGTGGGGGTCCGCTAATCAATGGTGGCGCCCGGGGAAGCTTCAATATTTTATGAAACCCTGCCCCCCTGCTTTCAGCCTATAACCTATAGGCCTACCGCTAATAAGCCTTAGTATGCCAAAATTATTATTACAACTAAATTGTTGGTCATTAAATAAGAAAACAAAATAATTGTGTAGATAATTTGCTTTGTGTAACCCGACATCAGACAGTATTTTTTCGCACACAGTGCCGCGACCAATCAATCACTCCTTTTCGACTGGCTGCCTGCACATTCACTGTCCTCGCAGCTGCAGCAACTTCCGCTCGCTTATCAATGCATAAATTCGTGCTTACGGTATATTTGTAGAACTTAAAAAAAAGTAACAATAAAGATGCTGCAGCCTATGAGCAGTCGGCAGGGGCTGACTACAGGACAACTCAACCTCCACGGACAGTTTTTAATGTTTTATCAGACAATAACTAAAGATTTTGCTTTAGTATAATTTTCGGGACAATTAGGGCCGGATTTGGGATTCGGAACAACAGCTTAGATTTCGGGACTGTCCCGAATATTTTGGGACGTCTGGTCAATGTTTAACAGTATTTAGAAAATACCTGAATATATGAGACTATTATAATAACTACAACATCACAAATCCGTGATTATGCAAATTCAATGAATCACCTTTCTGGCAAAGCGAACCCTCTGAAGGGAGAGCTTGAATACATCCACAAGTGCTTCCCACAATCTCATCACACTCATGATAGGCCCTGCAGGTGTCATTGGGCCAAACATGACGCTCCTCACACTTGCACTCATATTGTGTTCCATTTAACCCACACACTGTAATACAATAGGATTTATTAATCTGTGTTCAAACTGTCAATTTGTTCTAATACTGAACTCATCTTAGTATGTGACATGATAAAACATTCAGCTCTCACCAGTAGTCATGTCGATATCTGTGATATTTATGCTGTTGCTCAGAGTCAAAGGCAGGCTGATATTTTTGACGAGATTCCGTAAGTAGTTCACCAGGAACAAGTCAAAGAATCTCACATCAATGTCAACCATGTACTTAGAGGGCAGTACTGCAAAAAAAAAAAAAAAAAAAACAGAAGCAGGTTGAGCCGAACAATTATATATTAGTACAATTAATTAAATTCTTAAAATAAAAAAAAAGTTTGTTTTTTTAATGACCTTCTATGCAGCCTAAGCTTTATAATTTAAAAGACCATCAATGTGTTGTTAATATCTTTATGACAAAACTCCATACAATAATAGATAGTGTCTCACCTTGACAGAACTGTCCATCCACTGGAAGGGCATTGATACATGTACATGATCCATCAGTGATGCCATCACAGGCCTCGTATGAGTGACACGTGTCATTTGGCCAAACAAACAGACCCTCACATTTACATTGATACTGAGTTTGGTTCAATGAACACACTGAAAAGCACAAGAAGAGTCCAAACATTAAATAATTTATGTCAGTATTCATGATGTATAGAGTTTATTCTTAGCTATTTAAGATTACAAAGCAGAGACAGAGCTCGTACCAGTAGTTATGTTGATTTCTGTAATGTTAGTGCTGTCACTGATTATGTAGGGCAAATTAAAAGACATCAGAAGGGTCCTCAGCTGATCAGTGACGCTACTATCCACACTATCGATCTGAATTTCAATCAGATATTCAGTCAAAGGTAGAGTCACTGTAGAAAAAAAAATAATAATAAATAAATCATGACAATGCCTTTTACCTACAAATACAATAATCAAAGTTCACAAAAGAAAATGATTAACAGACAATGATTTTTTCAGGCCAATAGGATTTCATGTAACAGGTCTTTTTTTTTTTTTTTTACAACTTGATTATGTATTTAAACAGCTTTTATTATCGCTGAAAACAGAAACACACACCAAACCAGATTGAATTGATATTTCTGCCAAATTTACTTACAATATAAATCAAATATATCATGAAGTATATTTTGTACATGCTCACCATTGCATGGGTTACTGATGCTGATTGGTTGATTCATATTTGTTACAGTAAACCCACTCAAGCAGGAACAGTTGTAACTCCCAATTGAGTTGGTGCAACGAGAGTTTGGACCACAAAACTCTGATGTCTTTAGACATTCATTCACATCTATATTACAAGACGATATGAAAAAAGGTATTGTTGTTATAGAACACTGAAATATGAACGTCACTTTAATTCAAATCTATGTTTTCTTATGTTTTGGTAACTATAAATAGAGGACGAATAAAATTTAAAATGCAACAGTAAAAAAAAAAAAAAAATTGCTTCCAATTGTTAATTAAACAACAAACAGTGTTAAATATTATTTTTTTGCAAAAATTAAAAGTCTAAAAAACTAGGTTATTTTCCAAATATTAGACTGGATATAAATGTGATTATAGGATTTACCTCTACACGGGTTACTGATGCTGATGGTGAGATTTGAGTTTGTTACAGTGAATCCATCCAAACATGAGCAATTGTAACTTCCTATTTCATTTGTGCAGTTGGAGTCTGGACCACATACAGATGGACTGACCAGACATTCATCTCTATCTATGGAGAAAAAAAAAAAACTATTACGTTTACAGTATTAAATTAGGTAAAAAGTCTAAAGACAGGAAAGACTTCTGGTATTTAAACAAAAGTATTGATATTATAATTCCAAGACAGTAAAAAAGAAAAAACTATTTTTTGTTTGGTGATGTTACACCTCAAACAGGAACAGCTAAAACTCACACTAGTATTCACACAAACTGTAAAGATATAGCAGCTCTGTACTCTCAATTTTATGAGACTAAAACAGAAAACAAAATCAGTTGATAATACTCACCCTGACATGAATTGTTGCGGCTCACAGGACTGTCTTTATTGGAGGTATTAAATCCACTCCAGCATGAACACATGTGACTCCCAATGATATTAATACAATCTGAGTATTGACCACAAACTGACATTGCATCTTCACATTCATTGATGTCTGAAAAAAAAAAAGAGTGAGAAGCTATTGCAATAATGTTAAGATTTCTAAAACACCAAAACGTGTCAAGTGTCACTGAGTAAAACCATACTGGTCATGTTATTACAATTACAATCAGTAAATTTGTGATCTAATGTGATTTCTTACCTCTCTGGCAAAGCGAACCCTCTGAAGGGAGAGCTTGAATACATCCACAAGTGCCTCCCACAATCTCATCACACTCATGATAGGCCCTGCAGGTGTCATTGGGCCAAACATGACGCTCCTCACACTTGCACTCATATTGTGTTCCATTTAACCCACACACTGTAATACAATAGGATTTATTAATCTGTGTTCAAACTGTCAATTTGTCCTAATACTGAACTCATCTTAGTATGTGACATGATAAAACATTCAGCTCTCACCAGTAGTCATGTCGATATCTGTGATATTTATGCTGTTTCTCAGAGTCAAAGGCAGGCTGATATTTCTGACGAGATTCCGTAAGTAGTTCACCAGGAACAAGTCAAAGAATCTCACATCAATGTCAACCATGTACTTAGAGGGCAGTACTGCAAAAAAAACCAAAAAACAAAAACAAAAACAGAAGCAGGTTGAGCCGAACAATTAGTACAATTAATTAAATTCTTAAAATAAAAAAAAGTCCGCTTTTTTAATGACCTTCTATGTAGCCTAAGCTTTATAATTTAAAAGAACATCAATGTGTTGTTAATATCTTTATGACAAAACTCCATACAATAATAGATAGTGTCTCACCTTGACAGAACTGTCCATCCACTGGAAGGGCATTGATACATGTACATGAACCATCAGTGATGCCATCACAGGCCTCGTATGAGTGACACGTGTCATTTGGCCAAACAAACAGACCCTCACATTTACACTGATACTGAGTTTGGTTCAGTGAACACACTGGAAAGCAGAGGAGTGCAATGATTACCAGAGTAGATATCAGTAGGTATGTTATAGGTATGTTTAAAATCACTCCGCCCAAGTAGCAGTGCTTCGCCTTCTGAGAATATAGTTCCCAGTATGTATACGGTTAGAAGATGGCTGTGTCTCATGTGTCCTTGTTATTTGTACACGCTGTGACTATACAAATCACAACATGTAAATAGGAAAATTTTGCCGTTATTTTGTCACTTATTGGGAGCAGTATGCTAGCTGGAGACGTTTACCTCCAGTCTTTGTGCTAAGCTAGGCTAGCGGTGGGTGCGTCAGACAGAGTTACGGCACGCACGGAGATGAGAAAGGTATGTATGGACTTATCTAACTCTCTGGGGGATACGGTGAATAAGCTAAAGTCCCAAAAAGTCGACGTGTTCCTTTAATTTTTTATAACTTTGTTTGTAGGTTAAACTATAACTAGACATCAGAAGGATTTTTAGCTGATGAATAATGATGGTTTTAACAGGCTCACCTGTTGAAATGTTCAAAGCTGTAATTTCAGTACTGTTGTCCACTTGAAATGGAAGTGTAACAGTGGTCAAAAAAGATCTGATTTTGTTGATCTCTACATTTTCAGGTACATTAGTTTCCACAACCATAATGTATTCAACTGGATCTATACATATGGAAACATAATGTGATTTTAATAACCATGTGTGCAATAGGCCTTTACTCCTAAGCAAAACAATGACAATTAAGCAACTCTCTCAAAACAAATGGCCAATAAAATAACATAATATATCTTTATTTTTATACAAAAAACATAATTGTATTGAATAGAGGACAAAATGTTGAATCAGACCTGCACTTCTTCGTCTTATATGATGTACTGGCTCATCTGTGTTGCTAAACTAAAATGATGTAAAAAGAAATAATAAGAATAAAAAAATGTTTTATTGCAGACTTTCAATGAAATTTTTCATGTTTTCTCATTCATTCATTCATTCATTCATTCATTCATTCATTCATTCATTCATACATACATACATACATAAATACATACATACACCAACAGTGTTCGGATACAAACATACATACATACACTAAAAGTGTTCGGGGTTATTGCATACTGTGTATACTTAATTAAAGTCTTAAAATAATCTCAGATTTTATATTTTAAAAAGACAGGAAAGTTCATCATTCTTTTTCATGATTTTCATTGTTGTATGATATTTATAAAACAACATTTGCCTACCTGTAAATCCATACTTATTTCTGAAAAATTGAAAGTGTCCACAACACATCCATGGTTCAGCAGGATAGCAATGAGGACTCCTAATAGGTATTTTAATATTTTCCCTGAAATTGAGAAATTATACATTTTCTTAAAGTTGGCATGAAACGGAATTTGCAATTGTCTTTTCTTCTATATCACACATAAATCAAAATACAACGGCTTCTCTGACAAAAAAAAAAAAAAAAAACAGAGAAAGAAAAAAAGTCGGAAGGGACATCGTTGGATCGTTGTGCTTTGGTATTGCTGTGATCGCATGTGAATGACTTTCACAGGTGAGCTGTAGATTAACCATCAAGAATGAGATGTGTGATACAGAATGAAATATATATCCACTTTAATAAACAGAACAATCAAACACTGTGGTGAGATGAGGATTAATCAGAAAACCATTTCAACTAATGATGAACTAGAACACAGGCAAAACAATGACAAAAAAACAAAACATGAAATTGAACATAACAATGAAACTAAACATAAAAAAAAAAAGAGATAATTTATAATAAATACTACCATATTTGACAAAAATGTATTTAATTATTTAAATATATATATATATATCTTTCACTAATTCATCATTTTAAAATTTACTTTAACTGAAATTGCACAAAATTAACTAATATTTTAACTGGGGCTTCTTTTGATTGTTACATTGACAACTAAAATGTAATCAAATGTAATATAAAATGTCTTATTATTGATTATGCTGAAAATATACTGCAGGATTTCTAACAAAAGTATGTTTTAGTTTATTGTACCTTCAGTGGCCATGTTTCACACTCAAGGTAACTTTAGTATATTTCTTCAAAATGTGGATTTTCTTTTATTCATCCAGACATCCTGTATTTTTCTGTAAAATAGAACAAATATATGACATATCAGAATCTAAAAGCCATAGGTGTCATATGTACAAAAACATGATATTATCATGAACATGAGTCGCTGTTGTAAAAAAAATAAAAATAGTACTTCATACTGTATAAAAGTTTATATGTGATAGCACTTTTAAAGACGCTAACGTTCAGTTTGACCAAACAGACATTCAATGCAAGATATATAAAATGAGAGTATAGCCTTATGGTAGCTTACTTTTGCAATCGCCTGGGCTGAAATCAATTATGCTTTTATTATACATACACACAGAACTCTTTAAAGGGGTCATCGGATGCCAATCGGCCTAATCAGAGTTACAGCCCATTTTCCACAAGTTGGTATGATTCTTTAGGGTCTTCATGTAAAGTTTGTAACACACTTTGGTTAAAATTCCTCAATGGTTGTGTAAAACAACACACTTTTTACCTCCTCAAAAACAGCTCTGTTCACAGCGACCCGTTTCGGTGCATGTCTCTTTAAATGATAATGAGCAACTGCTCACCCCACCCCTCTCTTCCATGGGGGTTGTCCACACAAGACAAATAAAGTGCCGCTTTGGCATGAATATCAGTCACGTGACCTCTTACGCCATCCGCTCTTTTTCCAGTTGACTGTCGCCATCTTGAGTACCTACCGAGTACTGTACTGAAAAGCATTAACTAGCTAGCTTGCTACTATTTACAGCTTCGTACGGATACAGTAAATGGCTACGAAAGACAACATTTTGCACCTTGACTGCCATGAAAAGAAACGCTACTTTCAAAAAATATTATCGTTAGGGTGTGATCCCTACGCGATACCTGATGCGTACTTCCAGCCTCTGTCCGCTGCTACCGAACTACCAATCCTGGCATTCAATGATATTATATGTTGATCCGACTATTTTAAGTGTGTATTTGAATGGTCCAGGGGCAGAACTTTTGCCAAGCGTGTCAGAGGTTCTGGGTTCTAATCCGCACTCATATAGTTTTTTTTTTTTTTCTCATCAAAACCGATTATGTTTATCAGTGGTTGTATATCAGGCAGGGACACGTTTGTGTGCAGTTTGTTTTGTAATTTCACCGGAACCAATAGAGAGTCTCTCCACATTGAAGCGCGCGTCCGAGTGAAGACTGTGCATGAGCCACAAACAAACACAGTATCCGCGCCACTGATCGCGGTGGCAACGAGCACTTTGATCACTTGATTTCAGAAACAACACATTTCAGCTCTAGATCGCCTCTTATTTAACAAACGAACGAAATGAATGCTCTGCTAGTTACCTGGAGATGCTTTGTTTATTTGTATTGGTACATTCGTGCCGCGAGATGTTTCAAAAGTGGTGGGGACATGTCCCACCCACAAATTACGGTGTCTTTTTTCGTCCTGAGGTAGCCTGTAAAAGGATATTTTGGGGTCTCCTTTTTGTTGTTGCACCCCACCGCATAACATATTGAAGGCATAGCTAGCTAGTTCCTTTGTGACTGACGTGAATGAATCAGGTACTCAAGATGGCAGCAGACAAGTTTTAGACTATGGTTTTAGAAGTGAGTGACGTCAGTGAGGAGACGTTGGTGACATCATCTGATATTCATCTATACAAATGGCTGAGGGCGGAAATATGCTAATACGAGACAGACCGTCAGTGGTCATAGAAAATCCAAACGGCTTGATTATTGAGAGTGTTTAGGCTTTTTGACAATAAAAAAAAAAAAAGAGCAAATGGATTTTCTTCATTGAATGGTGCTGTGTCCACACACTGCAAAGACACATTTATATGCAAACACCATATAAAAGTGAATTTTGCATCCCATGACCCCTTTAAGTAAAAGCATTATCAAGATAAAGGTCATTGTATACAGAAGTGTACATTTAAACGTTATGTATGCCAAATCTTCTACTTCCATCATGTGCAACTAAACCTCTACAAATGATTCAGAATGCTGCAGCTCGGCCGATGTCACTCCTCTGTTCATCTCTCTGCACTGGCTACCACTGTTGTGCCTGAACGATAGTTCATGAACTCGTTCATATTTTGGGCGAACGTGAACTGAACGTACCGTAATACTGCCTGATGAACGTTACTGTGAACTCGTTCATTCTGGCGTCTGTGAACAGCACGCTCTCTCACTTTAACTTCGTTCAATAGGGTGCCAGATTTCTATAGAGCCCTCCAGGCGAAAACCTGGCTAAAACACACCATAAACAGGCCTTAATAGCACCCAATTACACACCCAAAGGTGTTTGGAAAAAACACCCAATCTGGCAACACCAGCCACCAGCAGCACGGAGGCGACAAAGCAGCAAGGAGGCGTCGTATGATCATTTAAACGAGTTTTATGACAAGGTCGGTGAGGATGGGAAAATCTTACATTTCTGTGCAAACGAAAGGAAAAGAAAATCCGCACTTGTTGAACCTGTCTGGTATATTTTTCTAGGATTCCAGTATTCCTTTTTAGTATGTACTGAAATGGAAAAGTATTCAAATTGAAAAACCTTTGCACCTTAAGCACTACTGTCCTGTTTTTCTTGTAATAATTCCTCATTAAAAAAGACCATTCAAGCAGCACGTTTTTCCTCATGTTACAACTGATAAAATAATTGCTGTCTGTGGTTCTATGGGCTGTGGCAATAATTTTGAAAAATAATAGCTCGTAGCAACATACGGAAAAAAAGAACTATGAACTAGTTCATTTTTGGAACTGTGAACTTAGTTCAAAATTTTGAAGTATGACCTATGAACTGAACTAGTTCATTTTAAAATTTGTGAACTGAACTTTTAAATAGTTCATGTAGAAAGTGAACTTTCCCAACACTGCTGGCTACCACTCGCTGCTCGACCTCCGTGAAGTTGGCACCCCATAAAACGAAATAATTTCCAAAACTATGCCATTCGTTTGTGCTGCGTTTGTGCTGATTTGTGCCGCAAAAACGAACGTTTGTGCTGGTTTGGTGTTTGAGATATTGAACATTATTTTTTGGGTTGTGTGACGTCACTCTCCACCCCATGTCCTTCAAATCGCTCCAAACCGGTGTCATTCGTTTGTGCTCGGTTTGTGCTGGTTTGTGCCGTCAAAACAAACACTGTATCTGTTTTCCTTTCGCAGATATAACAAATTTAATTCGGGAGCTGTGACGTCACTCTCCACCCCACCTCATCTGAATCGCACCAAACCGGTGTCGTTCGTTTGTGCTCGGTTTGTGCTGGTTTGTGCCGTCAAAACAAACACTGTATCTGTTTTCCTTTCGCAGATATAACAAATTTAATTCGGGAGCTGTGACGTCACTCTCCACCCCACCTCATCTGAATCGCACCAAACCGGTGTCGTTCGTTTGTGCTCGGTTTGTGCTGGTTTGTGCCGTTGAAACAAACACTGTATCTGTTTTCCTCTCGCAGATATAACAAATTTAATTCGGGAGCTGTGACGTCACTCTCCACCCCACCTCATCTGAATCGCACCAAACCGGTGTCGTTCGTTTGTGCTCGATTTGTGCTGGTTTGTGCCGTTGAAAGAAACACTGCAACTACGATCCCCTCTTAAACATAAAAAATAAACTTTTTAAGTAGGCCTAGGCTACAGTTACATAACTGTCCACCCCATATGGTCCAAATCGTTGCAAAACTGTGCCGCTCGTTTGTGCTCGATTTGTGCCGGTTTGTGCCGTTACGATGAACATTGTATCTTTTTCCCCTCCTTAGAAATAACACATTGGATTCGGGACAGTGACGTCACTCTCCACCCCATGCCGTCCAAATCGCCAAAAACCGGTGCTTTTTGTTTGTGCTCGATTTGTGCTGTTTTGTGCCGTAGAAATAACCATCATAAATGATTTAATTCTTTAGACATCACAAAATCTTTGGAGGAGTAGTGACGTCACGCAAGCAAGCAAGCCGCGCTCTCCATCCATCTCATCTACAAACCTGTCCGGTTCGTTTGTGCTCGCACAGGGCAGCTGTCAGTTCTTTTCTTTAGATATGGGAATGTTTTATTTTAGATTTGTGCTATTGACATTTGGTCTTTATATAATCATCAATGCACTATGATATGTAATGTAGGCTACTATGATATGTAATGTACTTTCACTACTCTGGCTGTAAGCTACGTGTGACTGATGCTTAATTTTGTATTAAAATAAAATAAAATAACCAAAAAAAAAAAAAATGTATATATATATATATATATATATATATATATATATATATATATATATATAAATATAAAAATTGTGTGGTGTCTTAAGTTTTCTGAATACTTTTAACTGCTTACAGAGCCGGTTTGTGCTGTAAAAAATTTCGTTTGTGCTGCTTCGGTTTTTTAGATATTAAAATAATATTTTTTGGTCATTCTGAGGTCCAAAATTCACCCAAAATAGTCTCGTTCGTTTGTACTTCGTTTGTGCTGGTTTGTGTCGGTACAAATTTACTTTGTGCTGCGTCGGGCTTTAAATATTAGACATTAAATTATTGTTGATGACGTCACCAGTCCCCCACATGCTCCAAATTTACCCAAAATAGTCTCATTCGTTTGTGCTGGTTTGTGCCGGTACAATTTTCGTTTGTGCTGCATCGGCCTTTAAAATATTAGACACTGAATGAAAGCGAATTATAGACGGTGACTTCAGCCCCACACCTGCATCTTCGTGAACGCGCCACAGAGAAATGCACTTCATACATAGGCAGAGAGCAGTCTGTTTTCTTTCGTTTTTAATTGTTCTGTTTAAAAGTAGACATGTCTGTGATGCAAGTAGGCGCTGAGTTTCGGTTCATTTATGAGACCAGCTGCAGTTCAGTCGCCGGCGCCTCCATGTCCTGATTATTGTCTGATATAGGCCTATTTACTTCTTATTTTGCCTATTATCCTGGCAATTGGTTGATGAAACATTGCTTAAAATTAAGATACAATTAATACAAAACGAATTTCACCTTAAAGAAAGGCTTTGTGCTTTCTGTTTGAGGTATCTGTGGAAGTTTTAAAGCAGTCTTTTAGTGCCGCTTTCAGAGCGGTCACCGTAACGGAGAACTGTGCCGTCCATAACATTGTTTTTTCCTATATGCAAACACGAAAAATAAAATAAAATCAATAATTTATGTTCTGCGGAGAGCCAACGCTTCTTCGTCCGGTGGGTATATTACTTTTGGTTTGTGCAGTGTACTTCATAGAATTAGAAAAATGTAATGCACATGCAAGTCTAGACTATTTCCCTCAATATAAAACGCATGACTGCTATTTTTCTAATGTCTGGACTCCTTTATTAAGGGAGTAGCCTATGCCTATGGATATATAAACAGACGTTTCAATTGGTATTAAGTGCATTTTCTGATAATTTATATTTCAAGTTTTGACTTGCAAATGTCACATTACGCTGGAATTGCCCAATTTTAAAGAATTTATCCTCAACTATTTTTGTGGTGTAAGTCTATGTATTTTATAATGTTAACTTCAAATAATAGTAACTTGAAGATGTGGTAGCACTGGATCTAGACGGGAAGGATAACTCTGGAGTTGGAAGGGGTATGGCTGGTGACGTCATCGACCAAACATTCAATGATTAATATTTTAAAACCCGATGCAGCACAAAATAAACTTTTTACAGCACAAACCAGCACAAACGATTGCGTCTATTTTGGGTGCATTTGGAGCGTGTGGGGCTGGTGACGTCATTGTCTAATATTTTAAAGGCCGATGCAGCACAAACGAAAATTGTACCGGCACAAACGAAAGAGATTATTTTGGGTAAATTTGGAGCATGTGAGGGACTGGTGACGTCATCAACAATAATTTAATGTCTAATATTTAAAGCCCGACGCAGCACAAAGTAGGCTAAATTTGTACCGGCACAAACCAGCACAAACGAAGTACAAACGAACGAGACTATTTTGGGTGAATTTTGGACCTCAGAATGACCAAAAAATATTATTTTAATATCTAAAAAACCGAAGCAGCACAAACGAAACTTTTTACAGCACAAACCGGCTCTGTAAGCAGTTAAAAGTATTCAGAAAACTTAAGACACCACACAATTTTTATATTTATATATATATATATATATATATATATATATATATATATATATATATATATATATATATATATATATATATATATAAATTTTTTTTTTTTTGGTTATTTTATTTTATTTTAATACAAAATTAAGCATCAGTCACACGTAGCTTACAGCCAGAGTAGTGAAAGTACATTACATATCATAGTAGCCTACATTACATATCATAGTGCATTGATGATTATATAAAGACCAAATGTCAATAGCACAAATCTAAAATAAAACATTCCCATATCTAAAGAAAAGAACTGACAGCTGCCCTGTGCGAGCACAAACGAACCGGACAGGTTTGTAGATGAGATGGATGGAGAGCGCGGCTTGCTTGCTTGCGTGACGTCACTACTCCTCCAAAGATTTTGTGATGTCTAAAGAATTAAATCATTTATGATGGTTATTTCTACGGCACAAAACAGCACAAATCGAGCACAAACAAAAAGCACCGGTTTTTGGCGATTTGGACGGCATGGGGTGGAGAGTGACGTCACTGTCCCGAATCCAATGTGTTATTTCTAAGGAGGGGAAAAAGATACAATGTTCATCGTAACGGCACAAACCGGCACAAATCGAGCACAAACGAGCGGCACAGTTTTGCAACGATTTGGACCATATGGGGTGGACAGTTATGTAACTGTAGCCTAGGCCTACTTAAAAAGTTTATTTTTTTATGTTTAAGAGGGGATCGTAGTTGCAGTGTTTCTTTCAACGGCACAAACCAGCACAAATCGAGCACAAACGAACGACACCGGTTTGGTGCGATTCAGATGAGGTGGGGTGGAGAGTGACGTCACAGCTCCCGAATTAAATTTGTTATATCTGCGAGAGGAAAACAGATACAGTGTTTCTTTCAACGGCACAAACCAGCACAAACCGAGCACAAACGAACGACACCGGTTTGGTGCGATTCAGATGAGGTGGGGTGGAGAGTGACGTCACAGCTCCCGAATTAAATTTGTTATATCTGCGAAAGGAAAACAGATACAGTGTTTGTTTTGACGGCACAAACCAGCACAAACCGAGCACAAACGAATGACACCGGTTTGGAGCGATTTGAAGGACATGGGGTGGAGAGTGACGTCACACAACCCAAAAAATAATGTTCAATATCTCAAACACCAAACCAGCACAAACGTTCGTTTTTGCGGCACAAATCAGCACAAACGCAGCACAAACGAATGGCATAGTTTTGGAAATTATTTCGTTTTATGGGGTGCCAACTTCACGGAGGTGCTCGCATCAAGTTCAAGGCATTGACGCTTGCTTACAGATCTATCACAGGGTCAGCTCCCTCCCACTTTCACTCACTCCTACGAGTCTACATCCCTACCAGAAGCCTACGATAAGTCAATGAGCGACGGCTCGTGGTACCATCACAGAGAGCCAGAAAATCACTCTCCAGAACATTCTCATTCACGGTTCCATGCTAGTGGAATGCTCTCCCCACCCTCATCCGGAATGCAGAATGCACCCTGACAACATTCAACATTCAAAAGACAACTGACAACTCATCTCTTCCGTGAGCACTTAACCTCATAAAAATAAAAATAAAAAACATTTATTTCCTTTTCCTTTCATCCTCCCTTCCCTTACGAAAAAGAAGTTTATTCAAGTGTGCTATTAGTATACTTCTTTTAAACTAAAAATAAGAAAGTAGCCTATACTTTCAGTCTACTTTTTATATACTTCTCAGAAATATACTCTATGTACTTCTCAGAAATATACTTCAAATTCCACTTAAGTATACTTGACTTATACTGACAGAAAAGTCTAAGTATATTTGGCCTCTACTTGTTGATCGACATATACTTAAAAGTATAATTAAGTATTCTAAGTATTCTTGGCATATACTTGTGTTTACTAGTGTTTGATTGAGTAGCTTATTAAATACTTTTTTAAAAACATAATATTACACACTGTTGTATAAACTAACATGTTCAGCTTTATATAGTAACAAACTTTCGGGTGGAATAGCTTATAGAGTAAATAAAATAAGCATGGAAAATAAGTTTATTCAAGTGTTCTATTAGTATACTTCTTTTCAACTAAAAAGAAGAAGGCATACTTTCAGTCTACATTTTATATACTTCTCAAAAATATACTTAATTACACTTAAGTGTACTTGGCCTATACTTGTACTCAATCTTTTGATCGAGATATACTTAAAAGTTAAATTACTCAAAGTATACTTGGCTTGTAGTTGTGTTAACTCTTTTGATCGAGTAGCCTATTAAATATACTTTTTTTACATCGTTTTTCATATACAGTCTTATGAAACTTTGTTTGAAAATATTGATATAAAACAGATATGTTTCTAATTCTGCGTATCTGAATTTTTGTGTAGGCTAGTCCACTGGTGTACATAGGAATTTACTCCATGTTTTCACTGGTATACGGTAGGGGGCGCTATGACACATCTTCTAGTACAGAATCTCTGGATCAAAACACAGGAGAAGAAGAAGCTGAAACAAGTGATAGAAGATTGCTCACTCAAATGTAAAATAATGTGATCATCAAACATTAACCCCTTCTCAGTCACCCCCAATTTTGGCAAGTGCTGCATACATGAAATGCCCAAAATAAAAAGGTTACTGCTCATAAGTAATTCTGAATAGAAACATAACACACATACATTTAGAAAGCCAACACTTGAGAGTTTATAGTTCAAGACTCAAAATGAACCAGACTGTTATTAATATTGAGATATATAAGCTCAAACATATTTTGAACTAAAATAATCTGGGATCACCAGTGATCCCTGACTGGTAAGGGGAACAGCTTGTAAATCAAAACTGCTTAATGTTACCAAATGAAGCGTAACCCGTTAAGAGAAAACGACTGAAGCTGTGGGGGTGTCGGACTCGATTTACTCTATCTGTATTTGATCATCGTTCTGAATCTGATCAAGGCGTAGTCTTTGACAAAAATGTGATTTTGTTTAAAATGTTGCCTTTCTTTATGAAACTTACAGACATTCAAGTGTTGATGAAAAAGGATGCATTAAGCTAATAAAAGGTTTTTAAAAATTAAAGTAGAGTTAAAGGTATTTTTCAAGTATAAAAAATAACATTTGAACATAGTAGTATAGGCCTACTGCAAGTGCAAAAATTGTATATAAATAGTAAACTATAAGTATAATGTTAAGTTCACTTAAAGAAAACTTGTAGTATAAAACTACTAAACTAGTAGTTTACTGAGAGTACACTAAAAGAAAACTTTCTAATATACTTGCGGTATAAAACTACTAAACTAGTAGTTTACTGAGAGTACACTTAAAGAGCAAAAATAATATATAAATGGTAAACTATAAGTATGATGTTAAGTTCACTTAAAGAAAACTTGTAGTATAAAACTACTAAACTAGTAGTTCTCTTACGAGAGGTTCTCTCGTACTGCGTAAGAACTTACGCTTGGGGGAAAGTCTCTTTCCGTGAGATATTGAAGCCAAAAATTATCCTTAATTTTTATATAATGCAAAACGCGTTGCAGCAGCATACAGACATAGGCGAGGCAGCTTGCGCGCCTATTGGCTGCTCTGCGGCAACTGCAGCAGCCTATCGAGAGAGGCCCTCTTGACGCCTTGACCAATGGGGGTGCTTCGCGCCCATTTGCATAGCGTCCCGCCGAAATAGGCGTGGCCTAGGGCTATAAATATAGCGTCGAGAGGCTGGTTCACTGATTTTCATCTCTTCAAGCGGAGCTCACGCATCGCTGGATCCTGAGAGAAGCCACGCCGTCTGAAGAAGCCTTTCAGCAGGACGAGTCTGCATCGAAGCTGCTGGCCGCGCCGTCTTCTGCTGACATTCCTGCTGCGCTATCCGGTGCACTATATCCTTTACTGCTAGGGTGTTTTCGCCCCGCGAATCACACCCCTTTCTCTCTAAAAGAGCTGAGCGTCTTTTTCAAGATGTCTCGCACTCTAAGATCACGCAGCTCTCGCGCTCGCTGACGGCGGATGCCCTCATTACGAGCTGTTGCCTATGACGACTCTAAGGACTCGCATGGCACATTTTCAGAGGCTGCACCCCAGCCCGCTGCGCTGCCGCGCTGTAAGCGTCGCGCTCAGCGAGGCTCTGAACCTCCTCCTACTGAGACGAGCTCGCCGGTTCGCCCGCCAGCTTCGCCGCCTGCTTCACGAGTCTATCACCCCCGGACAACGGCCGCTGTCTGCCGCCGTTTCCGTCGCGGATGAGCCTGATGATGTGGCATTTACAGAGGAGGACAGCTGCTCTACCCTAGCGTCAGGCAGTGAGGATTGGTCGAGCTCTGTTGATCTCGCACCCCCTGCTCGTGAGTCGTCTGGGAAACGGGCTAATATTGAGTCAGAGCTGACGCGTCTGCTCTCTCAGGCCGTTGAGAGCCTCGGCCTCGAGTGCTCGGCGCCCGTAGAGCCAGCACACTGGATGGCTGTTTCCTTAAAGGGGCCGTGTTGCTAACACCGTCTAGACCCGCGCTGTTTCTTCCTGAAGCTTCACGAAGAACTCGCGAAATCCTGGTCTGCACCCTTTTCAGCCAGAGTGAAAACTTCTGTTTCTGCAGCATTCTCCGTTGTCGATGATGCTAAAAACAGAGAATACCACTCTCTTCCTGCAGTAAGAGGAAGCTGTAGCTGCTTATCTTTGCCCGCCCTCCACTGGACGGCGCGCTAAGACTGCGCTCCCCTCTAAAGCCTGCCGCACCACTTCAGTTTCTACACGCCCGTGCTTACACCGCCGCTGGACAGGCTGCAGCTGCGTTGCACACAATGGCCACGCTACAGGTTTTCCAAGCCAACCTTCTCTGGAAACTCGATGAGGAAGGACTGGAAGCTGTAAGCATTTCAGATTTGAAAAGCGCTTCAGACCTCGCTCTTCGCGCTACTAAGTCTGCTGCACAGGCCATAGGGTGGATTATGGCCTCTCTCACCGTTGCTGAGAGACACCTGTGGTTAGCAATTTCCTGCCAAAGCGTGCTAGCTCCGCGACAGGTCGCTCTAAACAGCCGTCTGCTCGAAGCTCACAGCCGCAGCCATCGCCCGCCGCCGCCTCACAGCGGCAACGGGCCTCAAAGTCGTCCTAGCCCTTCTAGGAAAACGACGGTGTTCAAGTCTCACTGCAGCCAGACTTCCACAAAAACTACCAGCTCGCTCAGTTCCAGAAAATGTGACTGTTCCAGCTTATTTAGCAGTAAACAAGTCGGTAACACTGCCCGCTTGCCTGCTTACAAACGCCGTTTCCACGGCAACCCAGATGTATCCCTCAAAGAGTGTATTTCCTGGTATTCCGGCCACGGCCGATGGTGTTATGAGTGTAGGAAGAAATGCCCACTACCTCATGCTCATTCCTACACATAAACACAGCTCATCACACAGAGCTTGCGCTCGTAAAATCGACTCAGGTCGATTGCGCATTAAAAGTAGTGAATGTGCCCACAACTCAGTGCTCATATACACTGTATGTCTTCCGGTTTCTGTAAAAACGAAACCAAAACACATACGGTCACAGACCAAAGGTGTGTTCAGTGCTTCTCATGTGCCCGCTGTGTCGCGCTCACATGCACTCACAGTCCGGCCACGGCCGATGGTGTTACGAGTGTAGAAAAAATGCCCACTATAACATGCTCATTCCTACACACAAACACAGCTGTTCACACAGAGCTCGCGCTCATAAAATCGACTCAGGTCGATTGCGCATTAAATGTAGTGAATGTGCCCACAGCTCAGTGCCCACATACACTGCACACTGCATGTCTCCCGGTTTCTGTAAAACGAAACCAAAACACACACGGTCACAGACCCAGGTTGTGTTCAGTGCTTCCCATGTGCCCGCTATAGCGCGCCCACATGCACTCACAGACATGTCAAACCCCGAAGGGTCTCGCCCGCTCGCCTTCTCTCAGCTACTCGCTGTACCAGAGTTGAGCGCGGGCAGGCTGCCTGCTGTCATCAGCGCGTCCCCCGCCTCGTCTGCCGCAAACATGGCACCTATGTTTCAGCACATAGAAGCTCTTCAGCCGCCACACTATCACGGCCAGAGCGCAAACTTCATTCAACCCCTAGCTATTCATGCGAATGCATGGGCACAGCTCCCGGGGTGTCAGAATGGGTGCTGAACATTATAAAAAGAGGCTATTCGCTACAGTTTGCTCGACGCCCTCACCGCTGCGAGGCGCGAGTCGAAACTACGGTAAAAACAGAAGTAGCTCATCTACTTCGAGCCGAAATAGCGAAACTACTGAGCAAAGGGGCCATAGAACCCCTATCTCTAGCTCAGAGCGAAGGGGGCCTGTACAACAGATATTTCCTGGTACCAAAGAAAGACGGGGATCTCAGACCCATTTTAGATCTAAGACGGCTGAACAAAGCGCTTTCAAAGCGCCCGTTCAGAATGATCACGACCAGACAAATCCTCTCGCAAATTCGCCAGGGGGACTGGTTTGCGTCGATAGATCTGAAAGACGCATATTTCCAGATATAAATAGCGTCTCGTCACGGGCGATTTTTGAGATCCGCCTTCGAGGGCCAGGCATATCAGTATACAGTCCTACCGTTCGGCCTGTCTTTAGCACCCCGTACATCCACAAGTGCATGGACGCGGCCCTCGCTCCCCTGAAAATTCGGGGAATGCGAGTTTTGAACTACTTGGACGATTGGCTAGTTCTGGCTCAGTCTCGTACAGAGCTCATAGAACACACAACCATTTTGCTCGAGCACCTCGAGAAATTAGGTCTCACAGTTAATTGGGCGAAGAGCTCGCTGTCTCCCAGTCAGGAAATATCCTTTCTGGGCACAGACCGGAACTCGCTGTCAATGACAGCTCAATTATCGCCACAACGCACACTGGCCGTTCAGCGCATGACGGAAAGCTTCCGCCGCGGCGCTATGGTCCCGCTCAAACAATTTCAAAGGATGCTGGGCCTCATGGCCGCAGCATCGCCAGTACTTCAGCTGGGCCTCCTTCGGATGCGCCCACTTCAGTTCTGGCTGCAAGCGCGTGTGCCGCGCCAAGCGTGGACTTCCGGCTCAAGGTCGATCAGAAATGCATTTCAGCTCTGAAACCTTGGACGGCGACCGACTGGTACCGGTCAGGAGTAAGCCTGGGGACTTTCTCGAGTGTGAAGGTGGTGTCCACGGACGCCTCCACCTCGGGATGGGGAGCGCTGCTCGAGGGCAGACCGTTCTTTGGCCTATGGTCAGAACGAGAAAAGCTTCTACACATCAACTGCTTGGAAATGATGGCAGTCGACAAAGCGCTCAGGCGCTTCTATCCCCAGATAGCAGGACACCACGTTCTAGTCCGTTCGGACAACATGGCGGTGGTGGCCTTTATAAATCACCAGGGAGGCCTCAGATCCCGAACCCTTCACAGGCTGACGGAACACCTCCTGGTTTGGGCCCAGCACGATTTGCGCTCACTGAGAGCAGCTCATGTGCCCGGCCACTTGAATTTGGGACCAGACAGACTGTCATACCTCAGGTAATAGAGCGGATCAGGGAAAGTGGATGCTCGTTGCTACTAGTAGCTCCGTTCTGGAAAAACCAGGTCTGGTTCCCAGTTCTGATGCAACTAGTGAGCTCTGCCCCATGGCCGATACCTCTGAGGAGAGACCTCCTCACCCAGGCCAAGGGCTCGATTTGGCATCCTCGCCCGGAGCTTTGGGCCCTACACGTATGGGCCATCAATGGGTACCCGCTCACCTCCCCTCGGGAGTGCTAAACACGATCACGCAGGCTAGAGCTCCCTCTACGAGACGGCTCTATTCCTCAAAATGGTCTGTGTTTTCTAGCCGGTGCACAGCCCGTGGCGTGTCACCCCAGGACTGTGGGGTGACGGACATTCTTTCCTTCCTACAAGAGCTTCTGGAAAAGGGCAGAACCCCTTCCACGCTCAAGGTTTATGTGGGGGCTATAGCGGCGTTTGTCAAACCAACGCTAAGCCAGTCACTAGGAAGGAACGATCTGGTCATTCGCTTCCTAAGAGGAGCAAAGAGGTTAAACCCTCCCAGACCCCCTTCAGTTCCCATATGGGACCTTTCCACGGTCTTGGAGGCCATGAAAGGTGCCCCATTTGAGCCAATCCAATCTGTGGATATCAAACACTTGTCCTTCAAGACAGCGTTTCTTTTGGCTCTCGCTTCAGTAAAGCGTGTAGGGGACTTACAAGCGCTTTCAGTAAGCGCGACATGTATAGAGTTTGGGCCAAATGACTCCATCGTCAGGCTCAAACCGAGACACGGGTATGTTCCTAAATCCCTCAACACACCGTTCAGGTCCCAGGTCATTTCCCTGTCGGCCTTACCGGTCCCTGAGGAGGAGAAGGACGCCGCTTTGCTCTGCCCGGTAACAGGGCATTAAGAGCTTATGTGTCTCGCTCGTCTGCCTTCAGACAGACAGAGCAGCTATTCGTTTCGTTCTACGGACGCTCTAAGGGGCTAGCTGTGATGAAACAGACCCTATCCAGGTGGATAGTAGATGCCATAGCGCTGGCATACATCTCTAAGGGCCTGCAGTGCCCATTAGGTGTCAGAGCGTACTCCACAAGAGGCATAGCCCCTATGCTACCTATTCAGGAATGATGCTTTAGCCTCTCTTCCTGGGCTCTCTGTGAGTCCCTGATGATCATGTACCATATGGGCCCCGGGCACATGCCCTTGGGACTTTGGTATTGGATCTCAGCACGCACAGCGTTTTACATTGTGTTCCCCAAGCGTAAGTTCTTACGCAGTACGAGAGAACCTCTCGTAAGAGAACGTACTCAGTTACTAACGTAACCTCGGTTCTCTCTAGAGAGGGAACGAGTACTGCGTATACTTGCCGTGCCTGCAGTTCGCTCTGGTTCGCTCCGGCGATGAAAACCAGTGAACCAGCCTCTCGACGCTATATTTATAGCCCTAGGCCACGCCTATTTCGGCGGGACGCTATGCAAATGGGCGCGAAGCACCCCCATTGGTCAAGGCGTCAAGAGGGCCTCTCTCGATAGGCTGCTGCAGTTGCCGCAGAGCAGCCAATAGGCGCGCAAGCTGCCTCGCCTATGTCTGTATGCTGCTGCAACGCGTTTTGCATTATATAAAAATTAAGGATAATTTTTGGCTTCAATATCTCATGGAAAGAGACTTTCCCCGAAGCGTAAGTTCTTACGCAGTACTCGTTCCCTCTCTAGAGAGAACCGAGGTTACGTTAGTAACCGAGTACGTTTACTGAGAGTATACTTCAAAGTTGCTACAAGTATTAAAATAGTAAACTACTAGTATACCCATAAGTTCACTTGCAGTACAAATGAGAAACATAATTATGAACTAGTAGTGCACTTAAAGTTTACTACTGTTACACTTATAGTACACTTAAACATATACTTTTATATACTTCAAGTGGGCCAATTTAGTCCCAAGCGGTATTAAAATAGTACACTTACAAGTTTACTACTAGTACATATTGACATTAGTATACTTACTACATAAAGTATACTTAAAAATATACTTGAACATTACTCAAGTATACTTCATAAAATGAACTTGAAGTATACTTTTTTTTCGTAAGGGTTATCGGGCTTATGCTACTCTGACCAATGCCTGAACTTTGTATTTTGAGCACTTCTTGCATCGTTTTCGCAGGACATATTTCCTTCAACCTTTTCCTTATAGGGCCTACTTTAATTTGCCCTGTCTGATATTGACTTTCAACTCTCTTTGAGTATTTTTGATTCTTTCTTTATCACCACTGTAAAAAGCAGCTTTCTTCTTATTTATAGCAGCCTTAACTTCTCTGGTGACCCATGGTTTGTTATTGGGAAAGATTTTGATTAGTTTACATGAATTATAGACTCAACACAATAATTAATATAACAAGTCACTTTGTCAGAAATACTGTCCAGATCACTGTCTCCATCAAAGAACACAGTCCAGTCTGTGCAATCAAAGCACCCCCTTAATGTTTCACAGGCATCCTCTAACCAGATGCGCACAGTCTTAGACGTTATCGGCTGTTTCCGTATCACCGGAGTATATTTAGACATCAAGGTTATCAGGTTATGGTCCGATTTACCCAGCGGAGGAAGCAATGTAGCAACATAGCCATCCTTAACGTTCGTATAAAACAAGTCAATAGTTGTGTCACCCCTTGTAGGACACATCACCATTTGTTTAAGAGACGGCAGTGTGGTGGAGAGAGAGCTGTGATTAAAATCCCCGTTTAAGATAACCAGCGCGTCTGGAAAGGAGCACTGTAAGTCATGCGTGATTCTCGAAATAGTCTCAGTGGCACATTACCCGATGGGGGAATATACACCACCATGACAATGACATGGGAAAACTCCCTGGGTAGGTAGTAAGGTCGACAACTTGCTGCAATGAGCTCAATGTTCGGGTCACAAACTCTCTCTTTTACCGTAACATGTTGGGTATGACACCACCGGTCGTTCACATACAACCCAATTGCTTCTTACCTGTGTTTGCTTGATCTCTGTCCACCCTAGTGCGAAACCTTCCATCTCCACGTGAGAATCAGGTATCCTGTCTGACAGCCACGTCTCAGAAAAACAGAGCAAACTGGTCTGCCGAACGTCATACAAGCTGCCAACTCATCCACCTTGTAGGCAAGGGAGCAGACATTCCCCATAATAACCGAAGGTAGAACAGGTTTATATCCCCGCCCGCCGACGGTTTCCTACCTGAACACCTCCTCTGCTGCCTCTCTTCCTTCCTTTGGCCCTAAGCTTGATATCTGTCAGATCGGCATCATGATCCAGTAATCCTGGTACAGAAACCCGCAGCTGAAGAAGCTCATGCCGGCTGTACATTATGAGAGGCGGGCCGGGCTCTCTCATCACCTGGAATGTTGTGCGGCTTTCCAAACAATCAATGTCCACAGCCACAGAAGGCAAACAACGGTACGATTGTTGAATAAAACCATAATCATGTCATCAGGGATCAATCACGCGTATAATCCAGAATTAAAATACTTCCGAGGAGTCACAAAACACATAAAAAACGGACGTTCAGACACACAGTGGTAGCAGAGTCACCAGCAAGAGGGGCAGCACCTCGACAGAGTTGGATTATGAGTTATTTGTTTTACCTGACAAATAAAATGTTATATTTGATTTAGTCTGGACTCTCCTGAAATCATTATGACCAGTAGATTATTAGGAGGCTGGTGCTACCGCAGATCTGTGTCCAGGATAGGTCAAACTAAAGGCGCATATTTGAACGGAGCAGTAGGCACGTCATCTGAAGACCTTTTGATTTCTGTCTGTCACTGACCTGGCAAGTTGTACGGAACTGGCTAAATAAACTACACTTTTTTTGTATGAGTGAGTAGTAGGCAACCAACTAAAGAGGTATTAGCAAACCCTGCACCCTCTGACCAAGATCAGACTGGCAAGACTGAGATCCACGTAAACCCGGGGCGTGTGACTCTGTGCGGCATCGGGTCCCTTAATGAATGAATAATTGAAAGTATGGATACTTAGAATAATCAAAGATCTAAATTAAGTCATAATCAATATTTCTGATTATTTTCTAATAAGAAACACAATCTAAATTTAATTATCATTTGAAATTGGAGTCAGATTTAGTGTAGAGCTAAAGTAATATTGAAACTAAATTCTAATAAATATAGTAAACTTCACTGGAGCGCTGAAAAGACATACACTTTATACCTTCACCCACAACGTTGGATTCCTTCGTTGGGCCAATGGGTGGTCTTTACAAAGATATACATTTTAAAGAATAGACTTAGCATTCTTACCTTGCTTCTGGAAAATAACAACGCTGATATGATGCCTTAAACTCAAGTAATCTGTCTGAAGATCTGCATTTTTGTTTCATTTCTGAAATGACACACCCACAGAACATTACCCATTACAGTTTTTATCCAATAGGTGTAATGCATTTCTCAATAATGAGTGCATCTTTTTAAAACTCATCAGAATAATAAAGACTTGCTTAAGTTAGAGTGAGTTAAATTAGTTTAAATGAGCTTAGTGAGTATGAGCTTAAATCTTTATATGTCTTCCTGAATGTAGATTTATAACAACATCCCTTAGTGGAATAACATACCCTCCAGTGCCATTCTTTCTGCTAATCAGATTTTTTTTTTTTTAAGTTAATTTTGATAAGAGGATGACTGTAAATGTATCATGAGAAACAAAAATAAATCTGAAAATAATCAAGATATTCAGGTTCCTGACTGACTGCATTCCTTGTTTCTTTGTTTAGTTTTTTTTTTTTTTTTATGTATTAGGATCCTTAAAGGAGAACCCCGGTCAATTTTAACATTGAGCTAATTTTTTTGTACATTTGGAGCGCTGTCAGTACAGAGAACAATGACAAAAATCGGTGTTGCCTACACCGAGTTATCCTCTTTTTAAAATGTGCACCCTGTTGACTTCAATGGGGCAAGTTTTAAACCTGCTTTTAGGCTCTTAACATCCTTGATGTGTCATTACAAGTGCACAGGTCATGTGAGTGATTCCTTCGGAGTGAATGCGGGTGAATCTGACTGCAGTAGATGTGAAAGATAATAAAAATGTCCACAGTAGTCGATTGTCGAGTTCACGCGCGTGATCATAGGTACTAAACCTATGGACTTTTTACTGTGGACTTAGACCAAAAACAGGATGTAAATACGGGTAGGGTAGAGTGGGGGAAAACGCCCCCCTGGGGTAAAACGCCCCCCACCTGTTTTTCCCAAAATAACCACTAAAAGTAGTCAAGATACATTTTTACTGTTGCTATACACTACGTTGATAACGGGGATATACAAATCTCTATGGATAAGCTGACACCAGCGACACATTTGAAGAGAAGAGGATTACAGGGTAAATGCTATAATTTTCAGATATTAGTAAATAAGTGTTTAAGAGAATATTGTTCTTCAGGATATCACAGTGATGTATGATAGATGAATAGTGAAGTCTGTAGTTTGAGATCATATATTATTTATAAGGAATATAATTATATTTTAAAAATTAAACATTTTTTTAAAAAACTCATAGCTTGTGGGGTAAAACGCCCCCCCTACGCTGAGGGGTAAAACGCCCCCCCTGGGGGTATAGTTTCTCTATCATAATTACTATAATAAAATATTTCTGTCTATCAAATCCTTTGTTTTACACTTAATGCAGTATAACTAGGTGGTAAAATCAAAATATTTGAACAAAACATGAAAAAATTACCTCAAGTGAGCATTAACTAGCTAGCTTGCTAGCACAGTTAGCTCACTGATGGAAGGTAGTTAATTTTGCCTATTTTGAACATTGCTGAAATAAATATTAATATATATACATGTTGATACATTACTTGCCTTTTACCTTTAGAGATTAAAAACTATTGTCTGTTAATTTTGCTGTTGATCTATGAAGCAAACTGGTTGGTAAGAAAGGGGGCATTTTACGCCCCCTTTGTACAAAAATATTTTCAGTGAAAATACTAATTAATTATGAAGGCTGAGCAATTTTAATATTTGGTGAATAACTCCTGCCATAGTCACTCAAAACCGGGATGGCAATTCTAGTCACATTTATGTTTTGTTTCACTGTAATGTCACATTTTCCTTAAGGGGGGCGTTTTCCCCCACTCTACCCTATGTGCGCTGGCTGAATAAACATCATTTTTTATATATTTCTTTCACATCTACTGCAGTCAGATTCACCCGCGTTCACTCACATGACCTGTGCACTTGTAATGACACATCAAGGATGTTAAGAGGCTAAAAGAAGGTTTAAAACTTGCCCCATTGAAGTCAACAGGGTGCAAATTTTAAAACGAGGATAACACGGTGTAGGCAGCACCGTTTTTTGTCGTTGTTCTCTGTACTGACAGCACTCCAAATGTACAAAAAAATGAGCTCAATGTTAAAATTGACCGGAGTTCTCCTTTAAGGTTACAAGTAAAGTTTCAGAGTGTAACGATGAGGCAAGAACGAAGCAGAGAGAGAATCCACATGCAAGCACTACTTTAATGAAACAAACAGGAAATCCAGGGCAAACAATCCCAGCCAACACACCCATGTGGGGCCCAAACGGGCTGTAAATGGGCTGATATCCGGGGCCCACCTGGGCTACCCAACTGGGAACCCAGCTAATTTTGGCCGCGGTTTCCGTGGTGGCCCCACATGTGTTAGCCCAGATGGGTTGATGATGGGCTCTTGATGGGCTCCATATCGGGCCCATGTGGGTAACCTAGGTAGCACCCATTTAGGGCATACAGGAGTCTGCCCAGATGGGTTGATGATGGGCTCTTGATGGGCTCCATATCGGGCCCATGTGGGTAACCTAGGTAGCACCCATTTAGGGCCTACAGGAGTCTGCCCAGATGGGTTGATGATGGGCTCTTGATGGGCTCCATATCGGGCCCATATGGGTAACCTAGGTAGCACCCATTTAGGGCCTACAGGAGTCTGCCCACATGGGTTGATGATGGGACCCAGATAGGTCTTATCTAGGGCTCTTATGGGCCACAACGGGTATATATATGGGCTACCATATTTGTCTGTTTGGGTTACCTTATTTTACAGTAAACCCCTAAATACAATCATTACATGTAATCCACTAAACTATACTAAAATGTTAAAGGTATTCAATGAACAGAAACCAGTAGTTCACTTTTAAAGTTACTTTATTAAGTAAGTAGAAGTATCACAAAACAAGAAAAGAAAAAAGTTATATATATATGCACACGTTATATATGCATATCTGAAAAATTAACCATTTCACAAACAAAACAATAACCGTGCAGCTTCTCACTCCTCTGTTGTCGCTCTCCCAACGGCCCTTTGAAAAGAGAAAATAAATCAGTCAACCATTATGCCACTTTTTTAATTCCTTTTCACAGTTCAATCAGATGTGTCAGGTTAGCCTTTTGGTGCCCCACATCAAGTGTATCTAGATAAGGGGTTTGCAAACCTGTCCTGGAACACCCCCTGCACTGCACATATGCACTGCACAAAATGTACATTTTGACCAACTTTTACCACTTTGAAGTAATTTCTAAAAAATAATTAATGTTGTAGATCATTAAACCATTATGCTGCCTCATAAGTCTGTCTGAAATCAGAATGGTTACTGCTCAAATAAATAAAAACTAAACTAAATCGGTTTTGTGAGGCACCTTAGTGTGTAAACGCTGCCTGCTAAGTCGTTGCCTGATAGGGCAGCGAGGCAATGAGTCAGCTGCCTAAGTTTTCAGATGCAGACTTGTACGTTTCACTCATCTAATATACCGGATTCAGCTCATTTATAGAAACTGCAAGATCTGAAGTGGGTGTGCAGTACTGAGGGTTCCCAGGACAAGTTAGAAAACCAAACATTTGCCCATCATTCATCCAACTCAAATATTGCTTATCACTTGACATGTAAGTAGTAGCAACTTTACAAAGTCTGCTCGCTCTAATGTTATGTTACAGAACATATTTCTCCTGTTTTACAACATTTGCACTGGCTCTTAGTTCAATTTTAAAAACTAAACAAGTTGGCTCCTTTATATCTTCTTCATATACACTTCCTCCACTACATCCTAAGATCGGCTTCTGCACTTACACTTGTTCTTCCACGCACTCGGACAACTTCCACGGGGTCACAAGCTTTTGGTTGTGCTGCTCCTGATGCCATCACTTCCTCTTCACTTCTTGCCTGCTGTCTGTACTATCCTGTATAAATAAAAGCAAGAAAACTCAATACAAAATAAGTCATGTACAAGATTTTCACTTTACAGTTCAATTAGTCGGGTAGAAAACAAAGTATACAACACAATCCATTCTAAAACACATTTTATGTATTCACACAAGCAATTCTTCAGAGCCCCAACAAGGAATTGTAAAAAAAAAAAAATATTACTCCCATGTGTCAGTTACGATTACTATAATGATAAGGTCATGATTTCATCTTTAAAACAGATGAAGAAATCAACAAATTGTGGTGTTGAGCTGAGAGGGTTGTGGTCTGTTGCTCTTTGAATTAGATCTTTCAATGCAGGTTTATATTGTTTCAACAATTTGCCTGACCCCTGGGGGCTCCGTATATTTCTGATAATATTTGTGGAGAAACATTACACTGTTTTAATTCAGAATCCTAACCATACATTGTAGGCTACTAATTAAAAGTAATTTATTAAATCAAGTAAAATAAAAAATAACACAAAAGGCCAATGAATCTGTACCAGAAGTGATAGTGCAATGTAGCAGCTAAATAATAATCCTCCACCAAATTGCCAGTAATCAGCTGGTCCTTGGCGAATCTGAAGAGGGGGAAAGAAGGAATTATTCAATGAAAAGTCCTTAAAAAGCAGTATTTTCTTATATCATTCCTTCAAACAATCTTAAAAAAAAACAAAAAAAAAAAACGTTTGCCATTATAACATTCACACTACATGAACTGAGTAATGTCAAGGGCTGGGTAAAAAATATTGATTTCTTGATTTTATTTGATTCTCATTTTTACGAAACAATATCAATTCTTAAATCCCAAGAATCGATTAGTCAACCTGTTTTCAGTTGATGAATGAATGGAACATTGTAGCGTGCATCCCATCCAATAAATCCAGCCCTAGTAATGTCATCTTTGAGACTGTTAGTTGTTACATGATGATTAAAAATGTAAACATAAACTTTAAGCATGGCAATCCCATCAGAAATGTGTATCATAGCAAGGGAAGCACACACATAAAAAACAAACAAAAAAACAATTGGTACCAAAATCAAACCATCAAATAATTTTACCTGCACTCATTTATCCTATTATGACACGTCTGAGGGTCTTTCCCTTTACGGTGTCCAGTGATTAAAGAAAGGACTGATGAAGGTGACATGAATCCACTTTCTGTGTGCCACTTCAGCAGAAAAAAGACAAAAGGACAAAAAAGTTACTCAGACTTGCTATTAGTAACGTTAACATTAGATTAGATTAGATTAGATTCAACTTTATTGTCATTACACAAGTACAGGTACAAGGCAACGAAATGCAGTTTAGGTCTAACCAGAAGTGCAATAGCAGCAAGTGCAGGATATACAGTGGTTCATAAGTGCAGAACATGGATATGTACTGAATAAATATAGAGTTGAATACTATTATAAACAAAAATTTACAGATAGATTGTCCTATGAATATAATATACAGATAACTATTACTGTGAACAGAATTTACAGCTAGATATGTACTGAATATAATAATATACAGATGGCTATTACTATAAACAGAATGTTTACAGATAGATATGTACTGAATATAATATACAGATGGCTGTTACTATAAACATAATTTTACAGATAGATATGTACTATGAATATATATACAGATGGCTGTTACTATAAACAGAATGTGAGCATAATATACAGATGGATATTACTATAAACAGAATTTTACAAATAGATATATGTATAAGTTAGGCTAATGAGCAGTATAACAATGGATTTAAAGTAGTGCAAATAAAGTTTGGACAGAAGCTATCCGAGTGAGTGCAGTGGAAAGTAATTGCATATTACAGTTAAGGTACGATATTGCAATGTATAGGCTATATAACAGTCGGTACTGTAAATAAACAGTCGGCAGTGCAAATGAGCATATTCCAGTCAAGGTAGTAGTGCAAGATGCATATGTAAACAGTTGTTACTGTAATAACAGTCAGCAGTGCAAATGAACATTATAGTATTGCAAATAACAAAAATGTCTTACTTTAAAGGTGAAAATCATACTTAATACTATATATTAAACCCAGTGTAGGTTTTTGAACAGTGGGTAAAATTAACTTACTGTAACAGTTAGTTGGTGAATGGGTCTTTCTGTTGGGTGTTCTCCCCAGATAAAAATGATTCCAATGCTTGATCTAAAAAAAAAAAAAAAAAAAAAAAAAAAAAAAAAAAAGTAAACAAATATATTTCCAATACTGTTATCAGTGTTTGAAGAGGTTATGTAAACATACTTCTAACGAATAAATGACTGTTTTATCACTTTACTCATTCCAACGCTTTTTTTACCTCTCGCGTTTTTAAACTAACGTTAGCTGACATTAAACACACAACGTTACCAACAACAAAACACAGCAATGTCAGATGGTACTAAATTACATTTAAATACGTGCTTATATTGCTACAGCAGTACAAAAACACACACAGATAACTTATTGAACGTATAAGGTTGCATTAAGCCTATGACTGTTAACGTTACTCATGTCCATAAACGTTAACGTTAATTTAACTGACTGCTATAAGGACTGAAAAATGTTTTCTTACCTGATATCACCAGTATTTTTACAGACCACGTACGAACCCTTCCTCTGTTCACATTCCAGCTTTTGTTCTTCATTGATATCAACTTAAATTCGCTCAAAATTTAAGAATTCAACAGGCAGATATAAAATAATCCAGGTCTGACGAGTAATCAATGCAAGCAGCAGCTCAGCTGCTCAGTGCGCGCCTATTTTAAATTTGAAAATACGTCCGTTACTCTCGGTCGGTGACTGAGCCGCGAAGAGCCGCGCACATTCTCATTGGACAGTTTCCTGGAAGACAGACAGATTAACCAATCATGCTCAAAGTAAAACGGCGAAACAACCAATAACAATAGTTTAATAACAGTTAACATAGCGGTGTATTGAGTTTTATTTGCAGTCTGTATTATTATTTAATTAATTAGTCAAATGACATGACAGTGTATGAATACAAATGTAATAATGCAATGTAAATGGTTAGGCAAGCAGACAAAATTGTAAATTCCAACAAAATCACATAAGGCAAAAGGTTTGAAACTATTATTGTTAATAATGATAATTATATTTTAACATATATACTGAAGAGCTGTTATATCAAAAAAATTATGAAATGCTAATTAATTGTCACAATAATGTTGAAAGGCAGATATTTCTGCTGTATGTTGTTTCAAAATCTTGTAAAAATGTCAACGCTGATTTAGAAGTGTTTTAAATCTTTTACTTTTTTCTTTTCTTGTTTTGTGATACTTGTACTTGCTTAATAAAGTAACTTTAAAAGTGAACTATCTGGTTTCTGTTCATTGAATACCTTTAACATTTTAGTATAGTTTAGTGGATTACATGTAATGATTGTATTTAGGGGTTTACTGTAAAATAAGGTAACCCAAACAGACAAATATGGTAGCCCATATATATACCCGTTGTGGCCCATAAGAGCCCTAGATAAGACCTATCTGGGTCCCATCATCAACCCATGTGGGCAGATTCCTGTAGGCCCTAAATGGATGCTACCTAGGTTACCCACATGGGCCCGATATGGAGCCCATCAAGAGCCCATCATCAACCCATCTGGGCAGACTCCTGTAGGCCCTAAATGGGTGCTACCTAGGTTACCCACATGGGCCCGATATGGAGCCCATCAAGAGCCCATCATCAACCCATCTGGGCTAACACATGTGGGGCCACCACGGAAACCGCGGCCAAAATTAGCTGGGTTCCCAGTTGTGTAGCCCATGTGGGCCCCGGATATCAGCCCATTTGCAGCCCGTTTGGGCCCCACATGGGTGTGTTAGCTGGGGCAGGCTCTGTCCAGATTGTCCTCTGGTGTCTGCGGATGAATCCACGTTGACCTGGGAAACGTGAATTGGGAAACGTGATGTAAATGTTTGCGCGTGAATCCGTGGCCAACAAAACCAAAATTAGCTGGGTTCCCAGTTGGGTAGCCCAGGTGAGCCCCGGATATCAGCCCATTTGCAGCCCGTTTGGGCCCCACATGTGTTGGCTGGGAATCTTGTAAAAATGTCAATGTTGATTTAGAATGGTTTTTGTTCATCTTTTTCAACAACAAACTGACATTATTTCAACCATATTTCAACGTTGAAGGTCGGTCATGTGCTGGCTGGGTATGTAGCCTACTCATTTCCCATTAGTGAACTGACTAGGTCTCACATAGGGAGCCCATCTGGGTTTGCCCATGTTGGACCTACTTAGTTGACCCAAGTGGGCCCCAGAGAAGATGCCCATTTTGAGCCCATATCCACTCTGTCCCCTGTAGCCCATTTGTAACCCATATGGGCCCCAGATAAGAAGCCCATTTTGAGCCCATGTCCACTCTGTACCCCTGTAGCCCATTTGTAACCCATATGGGCCCCAGATAAGAAGCCCATTTTTAGCCCATGTCCACTCTGTCCCCCTGTAGCCCATTTGTAACCCATATGGGCCCCAGATAAGAAGCCCATTTTGAGCCCATATCCACTCTGTCCCCTGTAGCCCATTTGTAACCCATATGGGCCCCAGATAAGAAGCCCATTTTTAGCCCATGTCCACTCTGTCCCCCTGTAGCCCATTTGTAACCCATATGGGCCCCAGATAAGAAGCCCATTTTGAGCCCATATCCACTCTGTCCCCCTGTAGCCCATTTGTAACCCATATGGGCCCCAGATAAGAAGCCCATTTTGAGCCCATATCCACTCTGTCCCCTGTAGCCCATTTGTAACCCATATGGGCCCCAGATAAGAAGCCCATTTTGAGCCCATATCCACTCTGTCCCCTGTAGCCCATTTGTAACCCATATGGGCCCCAGATAAGAAGCCCATTTTGAGCCCATATCCACTCTGTCCCCTGTAGCCCATTTGTAACCCATATGGGCCCCAGATAAGAAGCCCATTTTGAGCCCATGTCCACTCTGTCCCCCTGTAGCCCATTTGTAACCCATATGGGCCCCAGATAAGAAGCCCATTTTGAGCCCATGTCCACTCTGTCCCCCTGTAGCCCATTTGTAACCCATATGGGCCCCAGATAAGAAGCCCATTTTGAGCCCATGCCCACTCTGTACCCCTGTTGCCCATTTGTAACCCATATGGGCCCCACATAAACGTGTTGGCTGGGATGGAACACGGAACTCAGGACAGGAACATGGAACATGGAAACAGTTACAACGACCGACAAACAACAACTGAAGCACAAAGGTTTAAATTCACAGGCAAACAAGCTAAACAAGATAACAAGGGGGCGGGGCTGAAAATAACACAGAACAGGAAATAACTAAAGTCCAAACAATTCAAGGAGAACACAAGACAGGAATCATGACACAGAGAATGTGATTCTCCAGGCAGGTTTTTTTAAAGCTTAAATATTTCCTGATTTATACATGAATATATTTAGGGTAGCAAAATTGTTATGCATACCATAATAATACAATCATACATCATGAATAATAATAACCATCATAATTAGGAGTTTTGGTCTGTTTTGTTTTGGTCTGCCTTTTCAGACCAAAATAAGCAAATAATGAGGAAGGACACTTTTATATCTAATCAGCAACAAGGGTTGCACCTGTCAGACAGTAATCATCATACACTATAAAGGTGATGATAGCCTAGCAACATTGCTCAAAAAAGTTGCCCAGTGTATCATCGCCTTTAGTATTGCAACACCTGAGCATTACACCAACAGGGACTGTAGGAACACTGCATTCTAAATAACATAGACATTGAGTTGATCCCCCCTTTGCAGCTATAACAGTATCCACTTTTCTAAGAAGCCTTTTCACAAGATTTTAGAGTGACAATTCTGTGAGAATTTTTGCTCATCCAGCAGAGCATTTGTGAGGTCAGGCACTGATGTTGGATGAGAAGGCCTGGCTCTCAATCTCCGTTCCAGGTAATCACAAAGGTATTCGATGGGGTTGAGGTCAAGGCTCTGTGTGGGCCGAATGGGTAAACATGTCTTACTCTGAGGAAGAATGTTTTCATATCAAAGTGCTCATCTCCACAAACTTCAAGATTTGATCAAAATAGCTCATAACCTGTTCCTGGTGAGACACTGTCCTGCAGACGTAAACACATCTGAACCAGCTTTTCAAGGTCTTCAGACTCACTGGAAACAGAGATGTGCTGCGTCCGAAATCAAATACTTCTCTATTATATAGTAGGCGAAAAACAGTATTCCAAAATACCAATATCCAAACATAGTCTTCGAAAAACAGTAGGAAAAAAGTACCCAGATGACCTACTATATTATACAGGGCACTATTTGAAGGGAAAGCCAGTTGTAGTCGTGTCCGAAACCATAGTGGACATTATCGAGTGCACTCATTCAATCCCATAATGCACCGCAATAACGAGTGACAACTGATGTACACTCAACGTTTAGAAAATACCCATAATGCACTGTGTGGCCATTGCCGAATGAATTCCCGTGTCTCGCCAGAAGTTGGAGCTTGCAGCTGTATCATCCATCCATCCATCCATTTTCCAAACCGCTGGTCCAATGTGGGTACAGTGTAATACAGGTATAAATTAATTCTTAAATGATTATTAAATTGTTTAATTAAGGTTTATACATGTTAGTTTCCATGACAGAGTTCAAGATAAATCTTTCCATTACTGGAGCTGCCAGTTTGCTAATTTTCAAATAATTATTAAACAGCAAGAATAAACTATGCAAAAGTGGCAGCCCTTCCGACACACTCAGTGTCCGTATTCGCAAACTCATTTTCATTTACTCTTTCAAGTAGACTATATTAGATGACTAATGTAGGTAAGAGTGAACGAGAGTATAGGGGTATACATGTTTGCTCTTAAACAATCGTTTTCACCCAAACATTTTTGTTTTATAAGAGAAGTCAAAGACAATTGTGCAATAGGTATGATTCAGTTTACGCCACTTCTCATTCATTTCTATGGTATCCACAAACTGTCATGATAAATCACTGGAAGCAATAGCAGGTGAACAAGTGTTTATTAGGACTCAACACTCAAAACATGAATATCACTCAAAGTCAATGAGGAAGTTCCTTCTCCGGGTGCACTCGCGAAATCGCTTCTTTTTCCACACTGTTGACAGGTACTCTCAGGGGAAGACGCTCAGGCTCGGTCACACAGGGACTTCGATGGTCTGGTGCTCGGTGCTCGGTGATCGGTGCTCGGGTGCGGTGAAACAACAGGAACATCCACTGAAGAGGACGACAACCCGGAAGACGACACGAACACACATGCAGGACTACCAACAACGGATGGACACTGGAATGGAGAGATGAGTGAGTATATGTACAAACACGCGAGCGGGACAACGCCCACTCACGCAAACTCACAGACATGTAAACAAACAGTTACACGAGACACAGAGGAAACGATGAATTATCAACCGTGACAGTACCCCCTCTCCTAGGAATGCCTCACGGCATTCCCAGACCTCCTTACCTGTCGATTGAAATCATCGATAAGGGAGTGATCCAGGATGTCACGAGCAGGAACCCAACTCCTCTCCTCCGGACCGTAACCTTCCCAATCCACCAAGTACTGAAATCCGCGTCCCCTCCGCCTAGAATCCAGGATGCGACGGACCGAATAGGATGGTTCCCCGTCTACGAGTCGCGGCGGTGGGGGAACCGGGACTGGCGGATTAATACGTGAAAAAAACACAGGCTTGACTTTAGAAACGTGGAAGACGGGGTGAATTCTCCTGTACGCCGGAGGAAGATTGAGGCGGACTGCCACCGGACTAACAATCTTGGTGACAGAGAACGGGCCAATGAATTTAGGAGCTAGTTTATTCGACACGGAACGGAGAGGAATGTTCTTGGTAGAAAGCCACACTTTGGAACCGACGACGTATACGGGAGGCCTTGACCGGTGGCGATCGGCCTTGGCCTTGGTGCGCTCCCGCACTTGGAGGAGTGTCTCTCGGGCCCTCGTCCAAGTACGGTGACACCTCTGGATGAAGGCGTGGGCGGAGGAGACCGCGACTTCGGATTCAGCACTAGGAAAAACAGGTGGTTGGTACCCTACACTACACTCAAACGGAGATAGGCCCGTGGATGACACTGGCAACGTATTGTGGGCGTACTCCACCGTAGAAAGTTGTTGACTCCAGGAGGAAGGATTCCTGGAGACCAAACATCGTAACGTTCTTTCCAAATCTTGGTTGGCTCTCTCAGTTTGACCATTGCTCTGGGGATGGAACCCAGAGGACAGACTGACCGTCGCCCCCAGCAACCTACAAAACTCTCGCCAAAATCTGGACACAAACTGGGGTCCCCTGTCAGAAACCACGTCTGTCGGGAGGCCATGTAACCGAAAGACGTGGTCAACGACTGCCACCGCTGTCTCCTTGGCTGAAGGTAATTTGGGCAAGGGAATAAAGTGGGCTGCCTTCGAGAATCGGTCCACCACGGTCAAAACAACCGTGTTACCCTGGGAGGGTGGGAGGGCGGTGATAAAATCTAGAGCGATGTGGGACCAAGGTCTCGAAGGCACCGACAGCGGTTGAAGTAACCCATCTGGGGGTCGATTGGACGACTTACCAGTGGCGCAACTAGAGCAAGCCAAAACAAAATTGTGAACGTCACGAGCCATAAGAGGCCACCAGAATCGCTGCTTAACTAGAAATATGGTACGACTCACCCCTGAATGGCAAGCTAGACTGGAACAATGACCCCACTGGATAACGTCTGATCGTAATCCCTCCGGCACAAATAAACGGTTAGGTGGACACCGGATCGGAGGCGTTACCCCTTCTAAGGCCTTCTTGACCTTCGATTCGACCTCCCAAGTGAGCGAAGAGATAATTAGGGTCTCAGGAAAAATGCGCTCGGGAGTAGATTCGTGTTCGGGACGATCAAAAATACGCGACAAAGAATCGGGTTTGATGTTCTTGGAACCCGGACGATAGGAAAGAGTAAAATCGAAACGGCCGAAAAAAAGTGCCCACCGAGCCTGCCTGGAGTTCAATCTTTTGGCGGTTCTAATGTACTCCAAATTCTTGTGGTCAGTCCAGACTATAAAGGGTACCCCTGAACCCTCCAACCAGTGACGCCATTCCTCCAATGCTAGCTTGACTGCCAACAACTCACGGTTACCAATGTCATAATTACGTTCAGCAGGAGATAATCGATGTGACAAAAACGCGCAGGGATGCATTCTGTCGTCTGAAGGAGAGCGTTGTGAAAGAACTGCACCTACCCCACCTCTGACGCATCGACCTCTACCACAAACTGACGTGAAGCATCAGGGGCAATTAAGATTGGAGCTGAAACAAAGCGGCTCTTGAGTTTGGCAAACGCAGCCTCAGCTGCGTCTGACCACCTGAACGCAGTTTTGGGAGAGGTCAAGGCAGTCAGAGGTGCGGCTAGTTGGCTGAAATTGCGAATAAAACGCCGATAGAAGTTGGCGAACCCCAAAAACCGCTGCAGGGCCTTGCGGGAATCTGGGATTGGCCACTCTACCACAGCCTTAACCTTGTCAGGATCCATAAGCATACCTTCAGCCGACACGATGTGTCCCAGAAAAGGAACCGACTGTGCATGGAAAACGCATTTCTCCGCCTTGACAAAAAGCCCATTCTCTAACAACCTTTGAAGCACTAGTCGTACATGTTGCACATGTTCCTGGAGAGACGAAGAAAAAATCAATATGTCATCCAGGTAAACATATATGAATTGATCGATCATGTCTCGCAACACATCATTGACTAGTGCCTGGAAGACTGCGGGACTATTGGAAAGCCCAAATGGCATAACCAAATATTCAAAATGTCCCCTAGGGGTGTTAAAAGCAGTCTTCCATTCATCCCCCTTCCTGATGCGGACCAAATGATAAGCATTACGCAAGTCCAGTTTTGTGAAGAGTGAGGCTCCCTGCAACCTCTCGAAGGCTGAAGACATCAACGGCAAAGGATAAGTATTCTTTACCGTGATGTTATTCAACCCTCGGTAATCAATGCAAGGTCGCAGAGATCCGTCTTTCTTCCCCACAAAAAAGAACCCCGCCCCCGCTGGAGAAGAGGAAGGACGGATGAACCCGGTTGCCAGAGAATCAGAAATATATTTCTCCATAGCCTCCCTCTCCGGAACTGAGAGTGAATAGATCTTGCCCTTAGGCGGAGACTTACCTGGCAGTAAATCTATTGCACAGTCATAGGGACGATGTGGAGGGAGAGAAGCAGCCCTTGACTTACTGAACACTTCACTCAGGTCCCGGTACTCCCCGGGCACGTTTGATAAGTCCACTGCTTCCTCCTGAAACACAGGGACAGAAACAACAGAACAAGCAGACACTAGACACGAACTATGACACTCAGTGCTCCAAGCTGAGATGGTTCTCCTCTTCCAATCGATACGTGGGTTGTGCAAGCTCAGCCAGGGGTGTCCTAAAACTATGGGTGTGAGTTGTGAGTCCGTAATGTAAAATGAAATAGTCTCGCCGTGATTTCCTGATGTGATGAGGGTAAGTCTTTCGGTTGCTTGAGAGATGGTAGGTAGAGTTTGTCCGTTAAGTGCATTGACTGTGATTTTCTGGGGGAGTGTTCGGAAGGGAATCTGTAACTGTAGTGCAAACCGGTGATCCATGAAGTTACCTTCGGCTCCAGAGTCTATGAGTGCACTGCAGTGGTGATCGTGAGTAGACCATCTCAGTCTTACCGGGAGGATGGTGGAAGTGGATGAGGTCTTTCCTGCGGAGATCCCACCCGATAGTAGCCTCATACTTACTATCGGGCTGGGCCTTTTACCGGACAACCATGAGCAAAATGTCCGGTGCCACCACAGTATAGACAAAGGCCCTGGGATCTCCGCCTTTCTCTCTCCTCCCGGGAAAGCCGAGCTCGCCCTACCTGCATGGGCTCGGGATCGTGGGGACCGAACGCGTCCAGGCCGCTGGGCCGCTGGTTCTCCATCCCGCCGCGAACCGGGTTGGGTGATGTCCTCTGACCAATCCGAGACAGTCGGGCGTCCACCCTCAAGGCCAGGTCGATGAGCTCATTGAGAGAAGATGGGAGGTCCAGGGCGTAGATCTCTCTCTGGACGCGTTCGGCCAGCCCATGCAGGAAATGATCCCACTGCGCCTCCTCGTTCCAGCGACACTCGGCCGCCAGGGTCTTAAACTCGATGGAATAATCAGACACGGAACGATCTCCTTGGCGTAGATCCGCCAAGACCCTGGCAGCCTCCTTCCCCGCGACGGCCCGATCAAAGACGCGTCTCATCTCCGCCGCGAGTGCCTGGAACGAGGAGCAGCACTGGTCTTGGTTCTCCCACACTGCAGTTCCCCAAAGCGCCGCTCTCCCAGTCAGCAGCGTGAGCACGAATGCCACCTTTGTCTCCTCCCTCTCAAAAGTTCTGGGCTGTAATGAGAAATGCATACTGCAACGGGTTAGAAACGGACGACAATAGTTAGGCTCACCAGAGTACAGCTCAGGAGTGGGCAATCTGGGCTCAGACTGGGAGAGAGGCACGGCTGGTGTGGGGGGAACTGCAAGTGCTTCCGGAGGTGCTGGCGCAGTGGGAGGTTGCAGCTGATGGAATCGCTGGGTGAGCTCGGACACCTGTGTGACAAGAGCCTGAATAGCACGTCCTGTCTCCCCCTGGTTGCGATCCTGTGCATCCATCCGGCCGATGCACGCGCGAATGAATTCCTCCAATGAAGCAGATGAATCACCCGCTGCTCCCGTTTCTTGGTCCATCCGTTCTGTCATGATAAATCACTGGAAGCAATAGCAGGTGAACAAGTGTTTATTAGGACTCAACACTCAAAACATGAATATCACTCAAAGTCAATGAGGAAGTTCCTTCTCCAGGTGCACTCGCGAAATCGCTTCTTTTTCCACACTGTTGACGGGTACTCTGAGGGGAAGACGCTCAGGCTCGGTCACACAGGGACTTCGATGGTCTGGTGCTAGGTGCTCGGTGCTCGGGTGCGGTGAAACAACAGGAACATCCACTGAAGACGACGACAACCCGGAAGACGACACGAACACACATGCAGGACTACCAACAACGGATGGACACTGGAATGGAGAGATGAGTGAGTATATGTAGAGAATGGTAATGGGAAACAGCTGAGGTGGGGAATGAGATGATTGCAGACAGCTGGAGCACTGAACAAACACGCGAGCGGGACAACGCCCACTCACGCAAACTCACAGACATGTAAACAAACAGTTACACGAGACACAGAGGAAACGATGAATTATCAACCGTGACACAAACAGTGATTGACTGTCACACAACTCTGAACAGAATTCAATTACGTCGAGGCTGTAATGTGATTGGTTATCAGGGCACACTTTTTCCAATAGTAGAGCCACGGACCCTCTTATCTCCTAATAATTAGTTGTTGGCTGCATCTGAAATAGCATACTTCCCTACTTTATAGTAGGCAAAAAACAGTATGTGACAAAAGAAGTATGTCCGAATTCACAGAACTCATAAAAGAGTAGTCAAAAAGTACCCGGATGACCGAATATTTCCGGCAAGATTCGGAAGTGTGCATATAATGGACATTTTACCATCCCCTGAGGCCATGGGTAAGGATTTGTGAATGGCAGTGAATAGGTCACATGATAATGACAACATGGTGTAGTACACCCAGATTATACTCATACTACACACACTCATACTATACAGAACATACTTTTTTAGTGTTGTGAAGTATAATACTTACTAACAATAAGCACCTACTCAAGAGAGAATGCGATTTCGGACGCAGTCCATCTCTGCTTTTATCAGCACTGCTTCCACGTCACAATCGTGTGTGCCATCAAAGTACCGCAAGTGCAAGACGAGACCAGCTACCTTTGCACACAGAAAGCCGCCTCTCTCAGACACCATGCGATCCCAAATTCAGTTCTCTTTCGCAGCTTATTGTGCTTAAAGGGATACTCCACTTTTTTCGGAAATAAGCTCATTTTACAACTCCCCCAGAGTTAAACAGTTGAGTTTTACCGTTTTAGAATCCATTCAGCCGAACTCCGGGTCTGACGGTACCACTTTTAGCATAGCTTAGCACAGATCATTGATTCTGATGAGTCCAGTAGCATTTCTTTCAAAATGACCAAAGAGTTTCAATATTTTTCCTATTTAAAACTTGACTCTTCTGTAGTTAAACCGTGTACTAAGATCGACGGAAAATGAAAAGTTGCGATTTTCTAAGCCTATATGGCTAGGAACTACTCTCATTCCAGCGTAATAATCAAGGAACTATGTGGCTGTACCATGAGTGCAGCAGGCGTAATGATATGACGCAGCGCCTGAAAATAGTCCCCAGCTCGGTAACTTCTTCCAACGTGACCGGGACTAAGTTTGTCTAACCTATTAGACCTATTTTCAGGCGCTGCGTCATATCATTACGCCTGCTGCACTCATGGTACAGCCGCACAGTTCCTTGATTATTACGCCGGAATGAGAGTAGTTCCTAGTCATATAGGCTTAGAAAATCGCAACTTTTCATTTTCCGTCGATCTTAGTACACGGTTTAACTACAGAAGAGTCAAGTTTTAAATAGGAAAAATATTGAAACTCTTTGGTCATTTTGAAAGAAATGCTACTGGACTCATCAGAATCAATGATCTGTGCTAAGCTATGCTAAAAGTGGTACCGTCAGACCCGGAGTTCGGCTGAATGGATTCTAAAACGGTAAAACTCAACTGTTTAACTCTGGGGGAGATGTAAAATGAGCTTATTTCCGAAAAAAGTGGAGTATCCCTTTAAATGGTCAAATACACACGCAATTGTGTCAAAATGTAAATTGTGCGGAGTATTCATATAAACAGTTGTTTATGTCTTAAAGCTACAATGTGTAATTTATTTTTATTTTTTTTGCCGCTAGGGGTCGCTAACCTCTTACAATAACAAAAGCGTAGGTTGATGACACAGTGATAAGCGGAATGATGGGACTTGCTGTCATGCTGATGGATCTAATAATGTTTATGGAAGAGCATCTAATAAAGTACCCTGTCAAGACGTGACTCGTGAAGCTCTGTGAAGTTGTGAAGCTCTGTCAAGTCCAAGTTAGTCGTGGACGTGAAGCTCTCGGCATCTCGAAAACGCCACGCTGATATTAATCCTCGTTTTAGTTCTCCTTTTGTCCCCAAATCTGCTTGCCATGGTCCATAATGTTTGAACGGAACAACAACAGCGTGCCGCTAGACGTTACGCACTATGCAGTTGTCCATGTCTGTCGCCATGGTTACTATGGCAGTACAAGCGGAAACCAGGGATAGCGCGGATATTACGTCATTGACAGGCAACAAGTGAACAAAGACGGGCACTTTTTAAAATTGTGAATTTCTCTGAATTTACAAATTCTTGGAAACATTTAGGATAATGGAAGAACACAATTGAAAGACATAGATAACACTGTGCAAGTGGTTTTTGGATATTTTGATACAAAACTTTTGTAACATTATAAATGTCTTTACCACACTTTTGATTACTTTAATGCGTCCTTGCTGAATAAAAGTAGGTTATTACTTTCTTTAATTTCTTAAAAATGTAATGTATAATGTTACAAAAGCTTTCTATTTCAGATAAAAGCTATTATTTTTAACTATGGTTTGTGTATAATGTGACTTTTTTGTGTGACCATAAAATTCGTTTTAGAATTAAATTGTACATAAATAGGTTAAGCAAAACAAATGTGTTTATGTCTGAGAAACTTTTAAACACATATGAACCTGAAATGACATATAGGCCTACTGTGTGATACAGTATAAATATTTTGAGTGTCCCTTATTTTCCTGTAAAGAACCACGATTGTCCCGCATTTTTCTTTTCTGAAGTTGGCAACCTTACTGTTATGTTGTTCGCTTCATTTTATTGCGGATTTGTTTTTAAACAAGACACAGTTTGACTTTTCAGAGAGACTGAAAATAAAAGAGGACACAGTGCCAACTACATTGAATGTCCTGATTTTGCCGAGTTAGATGCGTTCCTGGGTCATTTTTTTTAAATAAAAATTGTAATAAATAAATTGTAATTGTAAACGTGTCCCTCAAATCAGTTTGGTTGATTGGAATGTTGTTCCAGGATCAACAACGACGTGAAATCAGGTTCTGCTTATCGCATACTGAAGAAAGCACGTAGAGAATGCTGCTTTTGTTATGATTTTGATCACTGTAATGCCAAAGTAAAAGCTTCAGTGAGCGAGATCTTCTGGTTTGTTATCAGTAAGATATTACAATGTTTCATTTTATTTAAAACACAACACTGGAAATGACAATATACAGTATAGGCCTATGTTTTTCACTTTATCGAAAAGGATGAATGTGAAGTGTGTGAAGACCAAATATTCATTCATAATTCAGTTTACACAAAACAAAGCAAGTCATCTTTGTCAATTATGGAAACTCAAGTTTAAACTTTATTGGCCACAACACCAAGACTTATTAAGCAATTGTAATATGCATAAATGTTTAACATTGTTGGGAAATATTTAAACTCTGTAACAAGACATTTTTTCAACATCGGAAGTTTTCAAAATTCCACATGTGTAATGACAAGGACGCTGAAAATGATATCCAATATTAGCAGTGGGTGTTTACTTCCAAGTCTTGATGCCCATCAAAACTTAGGGCCCTATTTTAACGATCTAAGCGCATGGTCTAAAGAGCAGGGCGCAAGTGCATATGAGTGTCCGATCCACTTTTGCTAGTTTAACTAATGAGAATTTTTTGTTTAGTTCTCTCCATAGCCTATATTTATGATTCTTCGCCAAATGTGTTGCTTCTCTTCGGGATTTAGCAGCCACGTGAAAGTTTGCATCTAATCATGATGAAATATGTGTAGGTTACTTGTTAGGAGATAACGCTGTAGTTCACATGTTGGTAGCCTACTAATAAAAAGTTGGCATTGTTGGCTTGCTTGTCCTGGAAATCTCAAGAACTAAGAACTTTCTGGACCTCATGCTTAGAAAAACATTACATAACTCGCTGCCGCTAAACGTTTACTCTCTGAATTAGCCACTTCGTAAAATTTGTACGAATTGCCGTTTGAATCGGGTTGAATGAATAGATCATTTTTTCCCCCATCATGAATGGATAAAAATGACTTACTCTGAGGGAGAATGTTTTCATTAAAATTGTGCACAATTAATGAAAACATTCTCCCTCAGAGTAAGTCATTTTTATCCATTTTTTCCCAACAAACTCAAATTAACTTTATACTTTTATCTCACTCAAAAATGAGTGAAGTTCATAGACAAAGCAAAAAATTAAGACATAAAATGAACTATTCATAAGAACATCACATGATAACAACCACAAATTATGACAAAAACATTAATCATTTGATTTCTCAGGTTTCATGATAATTAATAGGTTTCATGTGAAACAGCCATTAGAATACATATTTGCTTTGTTTGTTTCCAAAAAGCTCATCCAAGACTCTTCCTAAGATCCAAGAGTTCAGCTGCTATTTCATCTTGACCTAGATTTTTTGTCTCAAGTTCAACAGTAAATGACAATAAACACCCTGTTATTAGGATACAATCTCATAGTCTCACATATAACACCTTGACTTGATTTAACAGATTTTCACAGACATGATTCATACGAATTTTACTAGCTGGCTAATTCGTCCGAATTCATAAGATCACACTCGTACGAATTATAGCCACCTTTTACTCATTAGTACGAATTGGTCGTGAGATAGCGTTGCACATTCTCTCTGTACCACATACCATAATCTGCAGTACAGAATGCTGTTTTGTACTTTGTATTTTAAAGGCTATGTTTAAAACACATTTAAGTTTGGTATTTTTCTATAAAATAAAATACTTTATTAAACTTCTTTATTAGACTGCTGATTTCCTGTATCAACTCAGGCAACCCCAACTTTTTATGCATATGAGCTGCAGATGCCAGAGAGAACAGCTCCATCTAGCGGATTTTCCTGCAAGGAAATATATAGGGCTGGAATTCAATTCCAAAAAAGAAAAAAGAAATGAAAATTAAATTAAATTAAATTAAATTAAATAAATGTAAAATAATTCGCATAACTGCATATTCAGTATTTAATCTGATCATTTATAGACCGTTATAATATTATGTCATTAAAAAGGTTTGTCAGAAAGAAAATGTTGCAGTATGATCATGATTCATACTGATAATTCAAATACATCTGACATATTACAATCTCATTCTCTTTCCCTCCACTTTCCATGTCTGCTTATAAACTGTTCGGTCCAATTAAGGCAAGAAGAAATATTTTTATTAGTGTTTCATTTTGACCCAGCAAGTTAACTTAGTAATTCACAAGTATTAAATGAGTTCCTTTAATTATTGGTAATTATTTGTTCAAAGTAACATTTGTACGTTTTGGAAACATCTGGAATTTAAAATAATGGAGCAGAAAACCAGGATATAATTAAACCAACCAGACAACAATTCCACATAAAATATCCGAAAGAAAACAAATGTGATCTTCAAAGAAAACTTGATTTGTGAAAAATTACCCCAACTTTTCAAGTATAGGTACAAGGCAATACCCAATATTATATTGTACAATACAGTAAAAAGTCATATTGGAACCTGATTCTTAGACTAATCATCTGAGAACATAGAAACATTTATTCCATAAAACAGTAACATAAATTGCAGTGGAGGAAACACTTTTGGACTGTCTTTTTAATGTTCATAATGGCATATGAGCTGTTGGAGTTGTCTGAAGATGTAACTGCCGAGGAAAAGTTGGCGTCAGACATGTTGTTGGGCGCCCAAGGCTTATCAATGCATGAGGGCAACAAAGGTTATCCTGCATGGTGCAAGCCAACCGAAGATCTGCTGTGGCAAGAGTCACGCAAGTCACGCCATTTTGATAATGGTTATGGGAGGAATGTGTCAGAACACACAGTGCATCACACTCTGTGTTCATCTCTGTTGGTTCCTGCCAGCGAGCTGTTTCAGAACACCGAAGTAGTATGGTTCAAGAGTAGTATGGTTCTAAAATGGGACGCAACCCACCGTCTTTTTTGGGAACCAGAAAGTATCAGCTGTAAAACGCACAGTCCCACAGAAGCGGAACACGTTCTATGGCCCCTATGACCAGAAGAGACTAACTCTTGCGTGAGAAATGGAACTTGTTCCGGCTTCACTATAGAAGCACAACATTTAAACTGTGTCCTGAAACAGCTCGCTGCCAGGAACCAACCGAGATGAATGAATATTTTTTATGAGTGGAGACAGGGTCGAAACCCTTCTAGGAACCACAACTCCCCAAAATACTAGAGCTGGCAGAACGATAACTCGAAGAGAATTAGGGAGAGGCAGTGTCTCCAAACAGGCCAGATGGCGAGACAAGCAGCCGATGACGCTCTCGCATGGTGGTATTTATAGAATTGATTTCGCACATTGTTGCCTCACCTGTCTTCCTCATAGGCAAATAGCTTGGCGTGTAGCCTACTATACGTGACTCAGACAGTGGCTTACGCTGAAGGGATTCCCACTGTCAACATCATGACAAGGCGATGATGTTTCCTTAAAAGGGAACTAATTATGTTGGACAAAATTTGCCAAATGATCAACTTACAATCTTCATGGAAACCACAACATTTGTAGGTTGCCTGCTTAACTTGTTTGACTTCATCATTTCCTTGTTCTAGTTTTTCAAACGATACACCCTTCTTTTTTTACATTTATCTGGCACCTCCATCACACTCTCTCCTAAAAACTTCCTTAAAACATCCTACACCAGGGTTCTTCAAATCCAGTTTGATCAGGGCTGAAGCTAAACCTTGCATGACAATTTGAAGAAACCTACCATACATCATTATTAAGGTACACCATATACTTGAATTCTAACATACACAAAAGCTGAGTTTAATACAAAACTGAGTTTGCTGGGAATTTTGACAGGAAGTTTTTGAAAGGTAAATTTCAGAAAAACACATCTAAATAACAAAAGTGTTTGACTGTTCACATTTGTTGAGGACTAAAGGCCTATTCATAATATACTGATGATACTATAGTAAAAACTAATGATAACAATAAAGCAGGGGTGTCCAAACTCAGTCCTGGAGGGCCACTGTCCTGCAGAGTTTAGCTCCAACCCCAATTAAACACACCTGAACCAGATAATCAAGGTCTGATTATCTGGTTCAGGTGTGTTTAATTGGGGTTGGAGCTAAACTCTGCAGGACAGTGGCCCTCCAGGACTGAGTTTGGACACCCCTGCAATAAAGATATAGTTAAAAAACATTCTAAATATAAAATAATAGCAGAGACCAAACCACAACTATAACATTAACAGCACAAAGAAACAATATCTTTGGAATCACTTTCAGAACGATTTTTTTTAGTTAGTGAATGATAAAAATCATTGACAGCCAATCAGAATCCATCCTGTTTTTTTTTTTTTTTTTTTTTTTCTGTTTTATCATTATTGTCAAATTCTGAAGCTTTGAAAAGTAATAAAATACACACACAAAGAAAGTCTACAATGCCATGCATGAAAATACAAAGGCATTTATTGGTTAAGCAGAAACATTTAAAATTGTATTTTGTTCTTTTTTTCCCCAGACAGAACAGGAACAAACATTTAATGACACCAACTTTGCAGCAAATCTGATTCATTTAAAATGGCAAAGAAAGAATACATTACACAAAACACAAACAAAGCTATTGCTCTGAGACCCATATGAAAGCACATCTCATGCCACCAACCACGTCATTATTTTATTCTAAAATGTAGCCTACCCTTAATTAAATATAAAATCTGTAAATTGTGACCTGATTTTTTTTATTTCTTTTTATTACTTCAGAACCGTTCTTTCCAACCAGTAACAGAAAATGCAGTTTACACATATTTGCAATGTAGGAAGTACTTTTGGAAAAACTGTTCAACTGTTCACAAGATGTAAAATAAGTCTTTGATGTCCCCAGAGTGTGTATGTGAAGTTTTAGCTCAAAATACCCCCCAGATATTTTTTAGGGTGAGCAAAAACGCACCGTTTTGAATCTGTTCCTTTAAATACAAATGAGCTGCTGCTCCCGGCACAGGGGGCGGACCTTCAACAGCTTGCACTCACACAGACATGCACTGAAAATTTCAAAAACTTTTAGCCTTTTATGTTCAAACCGGATTCAGACAAAGATGGCTTTAGATACATTGTACACATCAGCAAATAATAATTGTTACTTACACAAATACAGTATATACACATAAAAGTATATACACAAATATTTAGTAGGACAGTTTGAAGTAGCAGGGCATCTGTCTGGAACATTGGGGGACCAACTTTTTTCCCCCCACTCTTATCCATCGAATATATCGAAAAAAACAAAACATTACATTCAGTAATGAATTACATGAATCATGTAGACTAAATAATAGCATATAAAAAAAAAGAAAGAAAAAAAGAAAAAATAAGTTGAGTAGTTTGCATCACTGGATATTACTGTCAGTCACTGAACATTTCCATCGTAAAACAGTTGTCAGATATTAAATGTTTAGCTTCTTAAATCCAGGGTTGTAACCACCATAGACTGCTGCTTCTCAATATCCCTCCTTGTCTCCGACGACCTCCATCCTATGCTTCTCAATTATTATTTGTGCATCCTTGTTTCCTTTCCCCGCTTCCTTTCCTCGCGTCTCAGCTCAACCCCCTGTAGGATGCAAGGGAAGGCTGCAAGGAAAGAAAAGGAGGATGGAGGAATCGAAGGAAAGCTTATTTGTGACCCTGGATCACAAAACCAGTCACAAGTAGCACGTGTGTAACCCCTCCACCCTGGTCCTACTCGCCCCGCTCTGTGCCTGTCTCGAACCCAGGTCTCCGGCATGAGAGTCAGCCTATAGAGATCTGAGGAGTGAGGTTTACACGCACAGCAACTACTAGCTGGCCTCCGTTACATGTGTATATTTGTGCAATACATTGTATGGGTCAAAATGATCGATTTTTCTTTTATGCCAAAAATCATTAGGATATTAAGTAAAGATCATGTTCCATGAAGATATTTAGTAAATTTCCTACCGTAAATATATAAAACATTTATTTTTGTGAGTGAATGCAGCACAATCGCGAACATAAATGGACAACTTTTTGCCCAAATAATGGGCAATTTTCTCAATGTTTAGATTTTTTTGCACCCATTAGTTGTATATCTGTCAAATATTGTCCTATCCTAACAAACAATACATCAATGGAAAGCTTATTTATTCAGCTTTCAGATGTTGTATACATCTCAATTTCAAAAAAATTACACATGACTGGTTTGTGGTCCAGGGTCACATTTATACATTGGAATACTTGATCACTTACGTGTTTACATGACAGTTTCACACATTTTGGACCTTTTGGCCTTCCATACTGTAGTGGACACGCACCGTCAGTGCTGTTGTGGTGTGTTACGTACTTGACTCCCTGTGGTTGTGCGTGGCTCTCTCTCTCTCTCTCTCTCTCTCTCTCTCTGACATTTTCTTAGGCTCGTTCCTCCTCTGGTCTGCTGTTGGCTTGGAGGGCTGTCAGTTTCTTTCAGTGGCGTGACATCACCTCCGCAGCCAATCAAGTTTCCCGCCAGCAGTTAAAAGAACACGAGGAGGCAACTTGTTTTCCTGCCGCTCTGCTTTGTACGCTCATTATTTTCTTCAGTAACGGTCGTAACCCTGTTGCTTTTAGTTGCCATCTCGTTTTGAATATTGTTTTGATACTTTTCCCTTTACATTCTCTTTCTGCCTTTTGATGGCATTGTTCGACCAAGAATAAGGTGGACAGGTTAAATGTTACATGACTTACATAAAACAACACCTAGGTAACTCCCCAGGTAAGAAAGTGAATGCCACCCACTGTGTGTTTTGTATTTGTTAGTTAGAGTAGTAAAGTTAAGGCGTTTGACGCTGAAGATTTGATGTCTTGTATTTAATTTATTTTTATTAGTTAGATAAGAGGTTTAATTACGACGCTTTAACAGACGACCTTGAGTGTCCAGAAAGGCGCCAAATAAATAAATAAAATGTATTACAAGATAGAATGAGTTTTGTTTTGTTCTTTTCATTTCTTTGGCTTGACTAATTGCGGCCCCTTTTTCTCTTGGGTTATTTATTTATCTGATATCTTTCTGATCTGTAAATATTTTGCTAATTTGTCCTTGCTTATATTCACCATTATTATTATTACTAGTGTCCATCTTTTTTTATAATTATTTCACTTATGTTTAATAAATTACCTTTCTTTCGCATTACTCATTCCATTATCAGTCAATCAGTGAAACCGTCAACATGCATTTGGATTGCGGTGGTGCTCTTGCACATCATTGCTTAGAAGCAAACTGGCGTTCCCCGGGTCAATCCGGACCGCCCCTTCACCCCAACAGACACAAGGACACGTGAGACACGTTCCTCAACACCAGAAAAGTTTAGAAGCAGCTGGCGCTTGACCTCCACCTTTGACCTGTGATCTATAGACCTTGTGTCAGGTGTGCTTTGGAATGCTTTAACACTAACTAAACAAGCTTTCCTCTCGCTGTTCAGCTTCTGGTCTGTGGAGTCGTTTGGAGAACACAAGTTGCTGGGCTAATGTACGGTTGAGCTGAACGATCTTCATATTAAACAGATTTAAGGGTCTATGATGGGGTCTATTATATTTTAATTGTGTATATATACATTGTATATATACATTATATATTGTATATATACATTTTAATTGTTTGTTTGTATGTATATGTATATATGCACTCACCTAAAGGATTATTAGGAACACCTGTTCAATTTCTCATTAATGCAATTATCTAATCAACCAATCACATGGCAGTTGCTTCAATGCATTTAGGGGTGTGGACCTGGTCAAGACAATCTCCTGAACTCCAAACTGAATGTCAGAATGGGAAAGAAAGGTGATTTAAGCCATTTTGAGCGTGGCATGGTTGTTGGTGCCAGACGGGCCGGTCTGAGTATTTCACAATCTGCTCAGTTACTGGGATTTTCACGCACAACCATTTCTAGGGTTTACAAAGAATGGTGTGAAAAGGGAAAAACATCCAGTATGCGGCAGTCCTGTTGGCGAAAATGCCTTGTTGATGCTAGAGGTCAGAGGAGAATGGGCCGACTGATTCAAGCTGATAGAAGAGCAACTTTGACTGAAATGACCACTCGTTACAACCGAGGTATGCAGCAAAGCATTTGTGAAGCCACAACACGCACAACCATGAGGCGGATGGGCTACAACAGTAGAATACCCCACCGGGTACCACTCATCTCCACTACAAATAGGAAAAAGAGGCTACAATTTGCACGAGCTCACCAAAATTGGACAGTTGAAGACTGGAAAAATGTTGCCTGGTCTGATGAGTCTCGATTTCTGTTGAGACATTCAGATGGTAGAGTCAGAATTTGGCGTACACAGAATGAGAACATGGATCCATCATGCCTTGTTACCACTGTGCAGGCTGGTGGTGGTGGTGTAATGGTGTGGGGGATGTTTTCTTGGCACACTTTAGGCTCCTTAGTGCCAATTGGGCATCGTTTAAATGCCACGGCCTACCTGAGCATTGTTTCTGACCATATCCATCCCTTTATGACCACCATGTACCCATCCTCTGATGGCTACTTCCAGCAGGATAATGCACCATGTCACAAAGCTCGAATCATTTCAAATTGGTTTCTTGAACATGACAATGAGTTCACTGTACTAAAATGGCCCCCACAGTCACCAGATCTCAACCCAATAGAGCATCTTTGGGATGTGGTGGAACGGGAGCTTCGTGCCCTGGATGTGCATCCCACAAATCTCCATCAACTGCAAGATGCTATCCTATCAATATGGGCCAACATTTCTAAAGAATGCTTTCAGCACCTTGTTGAATCAATGTCACGTAGAATTAAGGCAGTTCTGAAAGCGAAAGTGGGTCAAACACAGTATTAGTATGGTGTTCCTAATAATCCTTTAGGTGAGTGTGTGTATATATACCCAGACAGTTTCTGGTCTCATTGTGTAGGAGCCATTTATGTTTATTGTTTGCATACTATTTTATTTTGTTTGGATAGATTTATATTAGTATTTAGGACACTGGGTGACAGGGGGAGCACACACAGTTCTCACCAGACAGACCACAGACAACAGAGCACGGATTACAGATCAGATACATGGCACGTTAACAACTGGGAACAAGATAAGAAATCAACTGGTATGTTCATCTGTTTGTACAATTTATAATTTATTACAATAAACCACAAACCTCAACTGCAATAATCTATGGAAAATCTTTGTGTGTCTACGTTGAAACTTCACCCCTACCTGTGTGCATGATGGCAAACTTGGTTTAAATAAGATACGGATTGCCAAAACATAAGTGAGAACTGTGCTCTATGAGTGAAAATTGAGCCTGTAAAAGTATTTGGATAAAGATTGTTTCCACGGAAGAACTGATTGTTCTCTATCATAACTGGACGCCGTCATTCCCAATCAACCGAACATTGACGCCACTTGTGCGGAGCTGATTGACGGAGATTGGAAACTCCGAACGACAACGCGCAGGTAGAGGGGTATGTGCAACATTAAGCTTTATTGGAAAAGCCAGAAACAGCTACATTAATGGATTTCGTTGACTGAAGCATATACTGTCACCATAATATCAGCTGTCTGAAACCTTCTGTGATTGCCGTGTGTTTACTGGATCACGCTAAAAGTGAAACAAATATGTCCATTGTCATGTCTGACGTTCGGTCACAAGATGGCGATGTTGCACTGGATTCTGAAAAAGGAAAAAAAGGGTTATTAAACACACTGCTAAAGGTTTGGAAATGTTCATTGAAAACTGTCAGAAAATAAGAAACTTGAAATGTAAACAAGCTATGAAGTTAGTTGAATTGCTGAAAGAGCTCATGAAATCAAAGGAGAATGCAAATGAAGTGCAATCTAATTTGGTTAAATTAATCAACATCTGTGATGAAGCCAAAAGAAATCATGAGTCATTGGTGAAGTTACCACTGCCTGAAAATTAACTTGAAAGGCAAAATCACTGGTTTCAACAAAAAATGGAAACTTTTGATGGTTTTATACAGGATGTAAATGTGTGGTTTTCAGAGGTTGGGTGGCATAAAAAACACACCATTGCTGAAAGTGTAAACACAGATGACATTGGACCGGATGACAGTGTTTCTAATGTGTCAAAACATAAATCAAACCACAAATCAAGTTCTTCATCACGTGCATCTTCAACATCCTCTGCTCCAGAAAAGGCTGCTCTCATGGAACGGGTTGCCGCTCTGCAGAAAAGGCATGACCTTGAGGCACAGGAAGAACAACTGAAAAGGAAGAAAGAACAACTGTAATTAGAGACTGAACTGGCAGCAACCACTGCAAAAATTAATGTACTTGAATCAATGGGATCAAGAAATACCGCTCAAGCGTATCTGATGGGATGAACTCGTATTTGAGAAAAGGAACTGCTCAAAAGAAAACGACAGTCAAATTAAATCCACATGCAAAGACCTATTTACCTGATCAAGTGCAACAAAGACAGAATGTGCGGATGGGAACTGAATCTTCTTCCCAGCAACAGGTTGTTCGACCAAAGGAAAGAGCTGATGGACCATCTGCTAGAGCTCAGGATATGACTCCTCTAACACAACAACCTGTATTTAAAGATGACAATCAAGGTGATATCTATCACATAATTCAAAGGCAAAGTGACATCACAGCTCTTCTCACTCAACAAAATCTCTCTTCTACTTTACCACCAAGAGACATTCCTGTTTATGATGGTGATCCATTGCAATATGGAGTTTTCATCAGGGCATTTGAGAGAGGAGTGGAAAGAAAGACCGATGACTACAGTGACTGTCTGCATTTCCTAGAGCAATACACCAGAGGGCATCCAAAAGATTTAGTCCACAGCTGCCAACATTTGCCTTCAGCTGAGGGCTATAAAAGAGCCAAAGATCTGCTTAAAGATCATTTTGGTAATGAACATAAGATTGCCACAGCATACATGGACAAAGCATTTGCCTGGCCAGCGATCAAGCCAGAGGATGTGAAAGCATTGCAAGCGTTTTCATTATTCCTGAGAGGTTGTTGCAATGCAATGCGACAGCTCACCTATATGGAGGAGTTGAATGTTGCTTCCAGTATGAAGACCATTCTTCTGAAACTGCCTTACAAAGCTCAGAGACAAGTGGAGGAATAGGGCATGTCAGCTCCAAGAACAACATGGACGTCGAGCTAGTTTCTCTGACTTGGTAGACTTCATGGAGAGACAGGTGAAGATATTATCAGATCCACTTTTTGGAAACATCCAGGATGCTAAGACAATTACATCTGTCAAAAGCTCCACCTTTGTCAAAGCAAGAGAAAAGCCAAGACCAAGAGGAAGCAGTTTTGCAACTACTGTAACACCTGTAGAAACAGAAAAACAAGAAAGAATTACAACAAATGGAACGAAAAATGTATCTGCCACTAATTCTCAAAATTGCTGTTTTGTTCTGTGATAGAGGTGGTCATACATTGGTGCGGTGTCCACAAATCAGGAAAAAGATGCACAGGGAAAAAATAGACTTCTTAAAGAAAAGGTAGGACACATGAGCAAAGACTGCAATAGTCGTTTGACTTGTGACGTGTGCAATAAAAATCATCCTGAAATACTTCACATTGAACAAAAGGACATGGGAAAGAATACAGAACTGAATGAGAAATCAATTGGGAGCAATGTCATTCTCTCACCTCATACATGTGGGCATATTGGGGCCGGTGAAGAAGCCTGTCTCTTCTCTATTGTTCCAGTACAAGTAAAGACCCCCAAGGGAGACACAGTGTTGCAAACTTATGCATTTTTGGATCATGGAAGCTCATCTACCTTCTGCACAGAAAGCTTGATGAGAAGACTGAATGTTACTGGACAAAAGGCTAGTATTCTTCTGCGTACAATGAACCAAGAGAAACCTGTGACCAGTCATCATATCTCAGGTTTAGAGGTATCAAGTCTGGACAAAAATAATTTCATACAACTGTCCAATGTATTTACACACAAGACCATGCCTGTTTCCAAGCTCAACATTCCAAGACAAGAAGACCTGACTCAATGGCCTTACTTGAAGGATATCAAGATTCATGAAATAGACGCCGGTATTGACCTGCTCATCGGCACAAATGCTTCTAAGGTATTGGAACCTTGGGAGGTGGTCAATAGCCAAGGGGATGGACCATACGCTGTGAGGACCCTACTGGGGTGGGTCATCTATGTTCCCTTGAGAGGAGACAACGACGTCAGAGATGAGAATGGCTGCCCTGTTGCTGCTGTCAATCGAATGTCTATTGTGAATCTAAAGGAGCTACTGGTTAAACAATACAATCATGACTTCAATGAAGTAACCAGCAAGGAAACAGAGGAAATGTCCAGAGAAGAGATTAAATTCTTGGATATGGTGAATCACTCAATAAAAATGACAGATGGTCACTACTGCCTAGACTTACCTTTCAAGAAAAAAAATCCCAGCATGCCAAATAACCGTTGCATAGCAGAGCAGCGCATCCAAAGCCTGAAACGCAAGTTTGGTAAAAATGAGATGTTTCACAATGAATATACAACTTTTCTCAAAGAAATTATCGACAACGGCTATGCTGAAATGATACCAGTAGATCAACTGAATCGTAATGATGGGGAACTCTGGTATATCCCACATCACGGGTTGTATCACTCAAGGAAAGGAACCTTAAGAGTGGTCTTCGACTGCGGTGCTGGCTTTAAGGGAACATCACTCAATGAACAATTGCTACAGGGTCCAGATCTTACCAACTCACTCATCGGAGTACTCATCAGATTCAGACAAGAACCAGTTGCCCTGATGGCTGACATCAAAGCAATGTTTCACCAGGTCAAAGTGTCAGAAAAACATATTGACTACCTGCGATTCCTATGGTGGCCTGATGGTGATGTGCAGCAGGATCTTGTCGAATACAGGATGAAAGTACACCTCTTTGGAGCAGTGTCATCACCGAGTTGTGCAAACTTTGCACTAAGAAAGACCGCTGAAGATAACAAAGCTCAATTTCCAGCAGAGGTTACAGACACCGTAAAGAACAACTTTTACGTAGATGATTGCTTAAAATCCATGTCCACAGAACAGGACGCTGTTCTTATGGTAAGAGACCTGACTGCTCTCTGCCAGATGGGAGGTTTCGTATTGTCAAAGTGGATCAGCAACAGCCGTAAAGTATTGGCATCCATTCAACAAGAATACAGAACCAAAGAGACAAAAGAGTTGGACTTGGACAGGGACAACCTGCCAATGGAAAGAGCACTAGGATTGCACTGGTGCGTTGAAACAGATGTGTTCATGTTCAGAATTACTGCACAGCCACGAGCATACACCAGACGCGGCATCTTGTCTGTGGTTGGCTCTGTATACGACCCTTTAGGATTCCTAGCACCATTTATTCTGCCAGCCAAACTGATTATGCAGGAACTCTGTAAAAAAAACCTTGGATGGGATGAAAACATACCCCAAACTGTTTCTCAGCAGTGGACAGGATGGTTGGCAGATCTGAACAAGCTGACAGAGTTTAGAGTGGACCGTTGCATGAAGCCCACAAGCTTTGGTCAAATCAGAAATGCAGAGTTGCACCACTTTTCAGATGCAAGCGAAAGTGGATACGGTACGGTTTCATATCTTAGACTGGAAAACAATGACGAAGAGGTGCATGTTGCTTTCATGATAGGGAAAGCAAGAGTATCACCATTAAAACAAGTAACGATTCCCAGATTGGAGCTCACAGCTGCAGTTCTAGCTGTCAAAATTGACAGAATGCTTCGGAAGGAATTACAGCTTCAGCTGAACAAATCCATCTTCTGGACTGATAGCACAACAGTGCTGAAATATATCAACAATGAAACCAAACGTTTCCGAACATTTGTAGCAAATAGGATCTCCTTTGTAAGGGATACTACCGATGTGTCACAATGGAGATATGTTAGCACAAAGGAAAATCCGGCAGATGAAGCCTCTAGGGGGCTAACAGCAAATCGCTTCTTAAGCTGCAAAAGATGGATCAAGGGACCAGAGTTTCTCTGTCAACCAGACAGAGAATGGCAGAAACCTCATTTGGAAACTGCAATCTCTGCCAATGATCCGGAAATCAAGCAAGACATCACAAGCAACCGCATTGTTAAAGGTCCATTCAGCTCTCTAAGTTATTTCTCTTCATGGAGAAGTCTGATGACAGCTGTAGCTTGGCTACTTAAAGTAAAAACAACCATCTTACTGCTGACTAGAAAAAGAAAGGAGATTCAGACTGCTGCGAGTAACTTTAAAGATGAGTCCAGCCAACTAAAGGAGATGCAAGCTTTTAAAGCAACACTCCAAAGACAGTGTTTAAATCCTGAGGATCTGATGCAAGCAGAACGTGCAGTTATTTCTTTCAGTCAAAGACAAAGCTTTGAGGAAGAACTATCTACGCTAGAGGCTGGTAAAAATGGGGTTAAAAGAAGCAGTCATCTGTACAAACTGGACCCGGTGTTGGATGATGGACTTCTGAGAGTAGGTGGTCGCCTGAGTAGATTAGCGATGCCTGAAGAGGCCAAGCATCCAGTTATTCTCTTGAAAGACCTGCACATATCCACATTATTGCTACGACATATCCATGAACAACTTGGCCACGGAGGAAGAAATCATATGCTATCTCGACTCCGTAAAAAATACTGGATTATCAAAGCTAACTCGGCAGCAAGAAGGATCATAACAGACTGTGTTGTGTGCAAATGACAACGGGGAAGAGTTGGAGAACAGAAAATGGCAGACTTACCCCTGGAAAGGATTCTACCAGACAAGCCTCCATTTACAAATGTTGGAGTAGACTACTTCGGTCCTATAGAGATCAAGAGAGGACGGAGTCTTGTTAAAAGATATGGCGTAATCTTCACCTGCATGGCAAGCAGGGCAGTACATCTTGAAATCGCATATACTCTTGACACAGACTCCTGCATCCATGCATTACGAAGATTTATTTGTCGACGAGGTCAAGTGTTGTCTTTAAGATCAGACAATGGCACAAATTTTATTGGAGCTGAAAGAGAACTGAGAGAATCACTCAATGCCTTGAATCAGGACAAAATCCAGACTGCTATGCTTCAGAAGGGAATAAAATGGTATTTTAACCCCCCAGCAGGATTGCATCACGGTGGTGTATGGGAGCGTTTGATCCGCATGGTTCGGAATGTGCTGCACTCTGTTCTTAGCCAACAAGTTCTGGATGATGAAGGATTGCAAACTTTAATTTGTGAAGTTGAAGCAATCTTAAATGATCGACCCATTACAAAGCTTTCTGAGGTCCCAATGGACCTGGAAGCACTCACCCCAAACCACCTTCTTCTGTTGAAAACCAAGCCAATACTACCGCCTGGACTCTTCGTAAAAGAGGACCTATACCAAAGGCGCAGATGGAGACAAGTGCAATACATGGCAGATCTCTTCTGGAAAAGGTGGACACAGGAGTACTTACCTTTAATCCAAGAACGTCAGCGGTGGTCAAAGGTAAAAAGGAACTTTGCTCCAGGTGACATAGTTGTGGTGGTTGACTCCACTGCACCACGAGGCTCCTGGTTAATGGGCAGAATACTGGAGACGAAAGCAGATGCACAAGGCCTTGTGCGTACCGTTCGGCTTCAGACAAAAAACAATATATTGGAAAGACCAATAACTAAGATATGTCTGATTAAAGAGACTGGCCCTCATTTATCATTCTTGCGTAGAAACAGGCGTATATGTTGGCGTAAGATTATGCTTACACTCTTCTCACCGCCTGATTTATGAAGCTGTGCGTACCTTTGAAATCCAGGTGTACGCAATACCTGCGCTTGATAAATGCCGCGGCTGAAAACGAGCGTCATTAAAATAACACGCCCCTATATATTCAAGTCTCCGCTCCCCCCACGCCCTCATTTTACGCCATGGACACACAGAAGACGGCAAAGAAGAGAAACTTCTTTGAGAAAGAGAAAGAGAAACCAGGGAAGTGGAAAGAAACAAAATTGATTTCTAGATTTTTATTATTAATGACGCTTATTGTTATTTAGAAGAAGAATGTCGTTATTATTATTATTTGTATTATTATTATTATTATTTAAAAGAAGAATAATGTAATTTTTATTATTTTGTCAGTCTGAATTGTTTTTTTGGTCATTGAAAGCCTTTCATTACTAAACCCAGTCCGTGCACACCTGCCAGGCCTAACCCTGGCCTAACCATCGTTTCAAAGAATAGTACAACGGCGAGCGCGTCGAGTATAAACGCCTTGTCCGTTTGGGAAGGTGCGCGCGCAGTCTGCGGAGACTCGCGCTGCGGAGCCAGGCGAAAGTATAAACAAGGCTTGAAACGTCAGGTAAAGCGCACAGGCTCGCAACTTAAGGAATACATATGCCTACAATTCAAATGCTTTGGTAAAGTCACACAAATTAAACATTGAAGTCCATGTTGGACAAAAATAAACACTGAAGTTTATAATTACTATGTTGTTGTTTTTTTTACAGTGGGTCATAATATATCATATCTTTTAGTTTGTCAGTGCGTTTTGTGGTGTTAGGAATTGTTTTTCTGCGCATTCCCGCACTCAAAACGTGCGTACACCACCTCCTGAGCTGGCGTAGGATTTGAGCGTGCCGTACGCCAACGTCCATATTGATAAATCTCAAAGTCACCGTGGTTTTGGGTGTACGCCAGGTGTACGCTGGAAATTTGGTGTACGCACTTTTGATAAATGAGGGCCACTGAGATTGAGAAGGACTGATGGTAAAGACCATATCCCACCATGTGCAATGTTCTGGACACCTCTGACCCAAACAAACAAAATAAAAGGGTGTAATGTGTATATAGCTCCTTTCATTATTTTTTTTATTTTTTTGGTAATTGTTATTTGATATATAAGACAATTAGGGGCCGGTGTGTAGGAGCCATTTATGTTTATTGTTTGCATACTATTTTATTTTGTTTGGATAGATTTATATTAGTATTTAGGACACTGGGTGACAGTGATTAGATGCACATGGTTGTATATAAGGGGGCATAGGTGACAGGAAGTGATAGCCACAGGTAGGGGGAGCACACACAGTTCTCACCAGACAGACCACAGACAACAGAGCACGGATTACAGATCAGATACACGGCACGTTAACAACTGGGAACAAGATAAGAAATCAACTGGTATGTTCATCTGTTTGTACAATTTATAATTTATTATAATAAACCACAAACCTCAACTGCAATAATCTATGGAAAATCTTTGTGTGAAACTTCACCCCTACCTGTGTGCATGATTGCAAACTTGGTTTAAATAAGATACGGATTGCCAAAACACATTGACTTCCATAGTATATTTTTTTCCTACTATGGAAGTCAATGAGACCAGAAACTGTCTGGTTACTGATATTCTTCTAAATATCTTCCTTTCTGTTCAACAGAAGAAAGAAATTCATACAGGTTTGAAACAACATGAGGGTGAGTATATGATGACAGAATTTTCATTTTAAAGTGGAGTATCCCTTTAAGAATGATTCTTAAAACCCAGAATGTTTGTATGAAGCATATAAACCAATGATGTCATGCTTGGGTTGGACCATAAGCTGTGGTATTTCTGTAAGCCTCTACAAACATCATTACCCCTTCTAACTCTGAGCTCACAGCACTGGGTGTGGTAGAACCACCACACAAACACACAGTAGAACCCGTCTACTTAGGACATTTATCAATGCTTTAAATTATGTTTTTGATTGCAAAACAATCTTGGACCTGTTTGCAGACAAAGTTAAAGGATTAGTTTACCCAAAATGAAAAGTCAGTCATCATTTACTCACCCTCATGCCATTCCAAACCCATATAAGCACAAAAGATGATGTTTAGCACAATGTTTATATATTATATATATTATAAACCTGGCATGATACTATGGAAGCTTGTTTCAGCCACGGAATAAAAAATAAGTAAAGGTAATTGCGATTTATCTCACAATTCTGACTTTTTTCTTGCAGTTATGAGTTTATATCTCGTAATTCTGACTCTTTTTTTTTTTTTCAGAATTGCAAGATATAAACTCATAACTGCAAGTAAAAAGTCAGAACTGTGAGATGAAATGTTATAAACTTGGAATTTCTCTTGTGAGAAAGAAGTAATTTTGTATTTTAGTATTTAGTATTACTTTTTAAAAAGTAAAACTATATATATATATATATATATATATATATATATATATATATATTCTCTTGTGAGAAAAAAGTATTGTAAAAAAATTGCAGTTACCTTTTTTAAATCTCTCACAATTCTGACATTTTGTTTCTCTTGCAATTGTGAGAATTTGTTTTGACTAATTGCAAGTCAAATGTGACTATTTATTACTATTTATTTAGTTTATAACTGTAATTCTGAGTCAAAATTGTGATATAAACTCGCAATTGTTAGAAAAAGTACGAATCGAGGAAAAAGTCGCAGTTACCTTTTTTAATTGCATTCTGAGAAAAAAAAAGCCTGAATTGCAATTGCGACAAAATAAAAGCTTTCATACAATTTGGAAAATGGAAAATGGATGAAATTTGTATTCTATCCTTTTGTGTTCCACTTGAGGGCGAGTAATAATAGCGGGTGAATAATTTCTTTCAGCCTGCATTGCTCACATATGATTGTGTTTGATTGCAGCGGCCCCGATCAGGAGAACACAATAGGCGGAGCTCCAGAAAATATGACATTTAAGGAGCGCCAGAGACTCTTCTCACAGGGAAAGGAAGTGTCGAATAAAGTGAAAGCGTCCCGGAAGCTCATGGAACTGGAGAACGAACTGAACATAAAGCAGTAGCGAAGAGCCCTAGCCGGACTAATTGCCAATACGTGATCCATCCCTGGAAGAAAAAAAAAAAAAAAAAAAAAACACACACACACACACAAAACACATCCAGCTTTGGCTTCCCAGTCATTTCCAAACATACTTTTTTTGGTTTTATTGAATAAATGGACGATTAAGTATCATTTAGCTGCAATAGTCCATAAATTCCCTTGAAAGATATATTATAATAAAGCACTGTAAATTGTTTAAATTATATTAGTAAGAAAATTGAAATGACATGTTTTGTTTGTGAAATGTTATTGAAAAATGAAATTTTTTTTAATAGGCATAAAGTGGGATATTTTATGGTGTTATTTTTTTCTCTTTCTACATCTTTCCTCTGTTTTTTTCTTTTCTTTTGAAAGTAAGTGCCGATATTATAGACCAATGTTAACAGCTCTCTGTACAGATCAGGGTCCGTGTCGGTCCAGGTGTATTATTGAACAGCTCAACGGAAACTTAATAGGAAGCTCACGTTTTTCTTGTCGCACTGTTTATTTTATTAGATTTTTTCCAGCTGGTTCTTCCGCGTTCATGGATACACAGGCACCTTTCCGCCACGTCTCGTGTCTGCATTCAACTGATTTTGCTCAGAAATGAGCTCTCGTAACCTTGTTAGCACCATTTGTGAAATTCAGTTTTTCCTTTTGAGAACGTATAGCCTACAGCCTAGTCGTTGTTATTTTTATTTTTTTGAATATTTTTGCTGCATCATCTGCAAGTCTGTCATTCCGTAAGAGCGCTGAGGTTTACCACTTTTATAAAATGTTTAGAATTTTCTAATTGGCAGATTTTTCCTTTTTTGTGTTTACCTGATCCGGACGATGTGTAGGCCTAAATCCACAGTTCTGACGTTGACGAAACAAAGTTTGATGGTAGCATAATATTAAAAAGAGATGATTTAAATAAAGAGGTTTGTGGAAATGAGATGCAGGAGCCTTTTGATTGGCAGGTATTTATTTGAACCTATTGATATAGTGACAGATTTGTTTGCATTTATAAATCTGCAGGTTAAATTTGATGGATGAGCGACAAACGTGAGAATTAAACGCGTCTTTTGACACAGTAAGTCATGGGCTTCCCTCCGCTCAGTATTGCAGATGTTTATTTGAATCAAGGATCTGGTCTTGTCTCTTCAGTTTTTAAGCACCTGTGTCTTCATTCATAGTTTAGACCTGTTGGCGCTTGTGTAAATAATTTTCCAGAGAACACAGACTTTGTAGCCTACATTCAAATGATGCATAAGGGTAATGTCAATATCCTTTCTTTTTTGCCACTTGGAGAAACATAAACTGACACATACGCGCACACATTTTAGGTTAAAGATGAATTTATTTGATTCATTTTAATGGTTGTTACATAGGCTTTTGTAAATCATAAATAAATATGGATTTTACAAAAAAAAAAGCTGGAAAAGTGTCTCTTTTGTAAGAATCATAAATATAGGCCTATATGTTTATTTATATTCATATTTTGTAATGGAAAATTGATTATGCTTGCACAATAGTTGATTTTTTTTAATTATTTTTTTATGCAATTTCAGCCAATATTTTACAAAAAAAATCAATATATAAAATAGCCTATATATATATATTTCAGTTTTATTTTGGAAAAAAGTTTTATGTTTCTGTTATTTTACAAAAAAACAGCAAATATGTATTTATATTTTGTAAAAATTGTTTATATTTTATATATTAAGAAACAAATTGAATTATGCTGACATATTTTAATTATAAAATATTTAATTTATTTATAAATTACAGGGTTTAATTATATGATTTTATATTTAATTTATAATTTCAGCCTTTTAATGAGACTTTTTCATTGTAATATCAGGAAAGTTATACCCATTTTTCTACTTTGCCCCACAAACATCACTATAGATTTTAATTCAGAAAAGGTGAAATCAAGCTGTTGTGAATATGCTATATTTTATAGCTATATGCTATAAAAAATATTTTTTAATCAATCATTAGATCTGAATACAAACAAAAGCATCATTGACCCAATTAACATTGCATTCAAGATTAACTGGACTGTTAAATAGAAATAAACAGACTTCATGTAACATGATGTAGCTGTAACTGTGGCATCCTAATCTGCGTTGTGTATTAACATCAGGGTTATTTTATAAAGCAGTTGTTTCACAGCTGAACAAGTTCATGTTTTCTGTATTAACCCATATATCATCGGTTACCTATAAAGTAGGTTAGGTTACACAAAGCAGTTGTTCTTTTGTGTGTGTGAAAGAGAGAGAGAAAGACTTAACACCTGGTGAAGAACATGGATAAGACACCTGTCAATGTGGATAAATGTGAGTGTGGATTTAATATTTTCGAGAACAGTTTTGAATGTATTTGTGAAACTCGATCACTGCTTTCTCCTGGTCTTCTGTCTCAATGGACCCTTTTCGAAGTCGGCGGATTTCTTCGATGGCTTCCAGACCAGAGATGTTCCTTGTTTTCACCAGATAGCAGGCTAGCATGGTCCCTGTCCTGCCATGACCATGCATACAGTGAACCGCAACAGCCTGAGGACGAGAAAGGGCCAAAATCAGGTTTCATCTGGCTGACAAGAGTTTATGAAAACACTCAACATTTTGTTGACCCTTAGCTACGATATTTTAACATGGGGCATTAAAACACTACATAACAGATAATTATAATAAATCAGTTTTTATAACATAACTGTTTAATGAACTTGTTAAGGCCCGAATTCACACCAAGAGCGATACCACACCAACTCATGATAACATTCTGTTATCTACGTGTTTGTCTTCTGCTTTAAAAGCTCGAGTTCTTTAAAGCAGGATTAATTCTGATTAGCTGTCAATGTTTTTATCGTTCATCAGCTGGAAAAATAGTTCTGAAACAAGTTATTCCAATCATTTACCGGTGCCGTTATCGACACGTGACGTTATAGTTGTGGTGTGGACTCTGCTATTCTTTTATATTTAGAACGATTTTTAGAACTATATCTTTATCGTTCTCTTTAGTTATCGTTCTAATTATATAAAACTGATTTTGACGATGTTAATTATTGCACATATTTTTTTACACAATATGTTTATATCATAAAACGGAAAATAATACAAATGGGCATATATGAATTGAAAAACATTTGTCGTATTAAATGTAGCCTATAGGCCTACTATGTATTTGTATATACATGTCAGTTCGATTTCAGATTATGTATTACAAATGTAGCCTACCATTTAAGAAAGGTAGCGCAACACGACAAGATAGTAGCCTAAAGTATTAGTTTTTTTCTGCTGGAGTAGCTCATGCACACAGCGGTGTCACGTGTCCCCGTTTCTTTTCTCAGCGCTTGACTCATCAAGCAATTACATTCATTTATGATTATTGAACTTAAAAAAAAAAAGATTTGTACGAATATACTTTTAACGTAGTAATGTCCAAAAAAAAAAAAAAAAAAAAAACACGTGAAAAGTAAGCTTTTGGCTTTTAATCCGTTCATGGATCTAAAGTGTTTTCCACCCTCACCTCCCCTTTAGCATTGGCTTCCTCCACGATGCTCAGGAATCGCAGTATTTGAGCCAGACTCGGTGGCGTGAAGTCCACTATGCTGATGTGATGCAGGATGAGAGCTGGACAGATCTCATATTTCGGTGGGATTGATTCTAACAAGCACACCAGGTGTTTGATGCCGTTCTCCACCAGGAACTTGAAATGCTGAGTTTCTGAAGGACAGGCCAGTCCGGCGAGTTTCTGAGGTTGAACCCACGAGAAGTTCGGTGGAGTGGCGGAAGCGCGCGACATGTCTAGATGAAGTTCTGCTGCTGTAATGCACTTTGATTCTTCACGCCAGCTATATAAAGCCACTAACCTGGAGAATGCATCGGGCTGCAAGGGCGCGTCCGCTGTGACTGTCAAACAAGCATTGCATAACAGGATAGATACTACTACATCATTCATGTACACTAACAAAAATTGACATGGTATACCTATCCACCTTGTTCCTACGCTCCATGACGCTTTGCGCGAATTATGGGTGTAACCAGAGAATGTCTAATAAGGCGAGAAGTTTCACTCTCAGTAAACTTCCGGCTTCTGAAATGGTTGCAGTTCCACTTTGATTCCATATGAGGGCGCTCACGGGACGAGTGCAGAATGAATGGAGGTCTATATATATATATATACATATTTACGGCCTTAACATTATGAAAAGTGAATTTAAGACATAAGGACAGGGGGAACCCTGATATTGACCGTCGGATATAATCCGTCGTGTACTCTCGTAGCGACTGAGAACTTTAATCCCTGTATATATTATGAAGTGTATTACTGAATATAAAATTACATACATTATGATATAGGCCTATTAGTAAATATATTGTCTCACATTTTAAAAAATTTTTTATGTATTATTCGATATATTGTAATATTAACAATATATTCTGTATATTTTCAAATATAGCCTACTGTTAAACCATTTAATATATTGATCATTCATATATAGGGAAATATATTTTCTTTTCATAAGGGGTCCTGACAGTAAAATGTGATTTTGTAACATCATGATTTTTTACTGAATATCACTCACTTCATTCATGTTTTTAGTCTAACCATTTTTTTAATTATTTGCCTTAATTTCATTATTAGACCTACTAGCAACGTTAGGTCAAATTCACTGTAAAGATGTACAATTCTTAGTTTCATTCATGGTGGTAACATGAAAAATGAGCCAGAATCTAGTCACTAGTGGAAGATTGCTGCAATCTCTGGGACAAACTAACACTTAATAACATGAAATTTTAACAAAAGCCACTAGATTTCAAACATAGCCTACAATCAGACATCGTTTCAATTTATTTATTTGTTTTGTTTAGCTATAGTAAGTGTGAGCTTAGTCATCAAGTGCCATGCCATTTAAATGAATGGAACTTTTTTTTATGTAAAAGTCAAGAATAATTTGTAACCTTTGTCCAATTTGGATCTTGTCACAGCTCCCTGAAAACCATCAACAAAACGGACAACATCTGCTTTTGTCAGATATATTAATGACAGAGAAAACAAGCTGTTCACAGTCCATTTTGAGAATGAATGGTGATCGTAGCGGGCGGCGGTATGAAATGGAGAGTAAAAGCATTCTGTCAGCATGTCAAAGCGGATTTAGAAAAGGGCGAAATACGATTGACTCAATTCTGAGTTTGGAGGCGGAAATTCGAAAAGCTCAAATTAATAAAGAAATGTTGGTGGGAGTCTTTTTCGATGTTGAAAAGGCTTATGATATGTTGTGGAAAGAAGGGCTGTTAATGAAATTGGAAAGTTTGGGAATTGAGGGAAAAATGTACAACTGGATTTCAAGTTTTTTGTTTGGAAGAACGATTCAAGTTAGAGTGGGGTCTGCATATTCTAGGATTCTCTCAATTGAGAATGGAACTCCCCAGGGAAGTGTGAGCAGCCCTATTCTTTTTAACTGAATGATCAGTGACATATTTAGTAATATTGAGACTGGAATAGGAAGATCATTGTATGCAGATGACGGGGCATTGTGGAAAAGGGGGCGTAATATGCTATTTGTAGAAAACAAAATGCAAAAAGCAGTAAAGGAGGTGGAGAAATGGCCGAATAGTTGGGGTTTTCGGTTTTCTGTGGTAAAAACACAAGTAATTTGTTTTTCAAATAAGAAAAATAATCCTAAGTTAAATATTAAAATGTATGGTCATCAGCTGGAACAAGTCAAAGTAGTGAGATTTCTGGGTATGTGGATGGATTGTAAATTAAATTTTGGAGTTCATATTCAGAAATTGATAGAAAAGTGTAAAAAAGGAATAAATGTTTTAAGATGCTTGTCAGGTGCTGATTGGGGGGCAAGTTGCCCGTCACTGAAAATAATTTATTATGCAGTGATCAGGTCAAATATAGACTATGGAAGTATGGTATACAATTCTGCGAAAAATAATACAAAGTAATACAAAATCAGGCCTTGCAAATTTGTTGTGGAGCATTTAGATCTTCTCCGGTAGTATCACTACAAGTTGAATTGGGAGAATTACCGTTGGAACAACGCAGACTTCAATTGAGGATGAGATACTGGTCTGGTGTATGTGGACATCTGGAAAGTCATCCAGTAAAAATACTTCTGAAGGAATGTTGGGAGTATGAATACAAAGAAATAGCAAGCTTTGGTTGGGTAGTAGGGAAGGAGGCAAACAGCTTGGGATTGAAAGAATACCAGCAATTCCCCCTTGGATGTATCCTATGCCATTAATTGACTTACAAATACATAAAGAAATAAATAAACCAATAAACATATCAACTGAGTTAGTTAAACAGTATGTAAATCGAGAGTACTATTCAGTATTACAGGTATTTACAGATGGGTCAAAGGAACTGGTAGAACTGCAGCAGCAGTATTCATTCCTACATTTAATATAAAAAATTGCAAAAAGAATATCGGATCATGTGTCGGTATTTACTACTGAATTACTAGCTATCATATTAGCACTACAGTGGATTGAAGAAGTTCAACCAGCAAGAACTGTGATATGTACTGATTCAATGGCCGCTCTCACTAGTCTTATGAGTGGAAAATCTGAATCTCGGCAAGATTTAATATTTGAAGTTTTGCAATGTTTATTTAGAGCAAGGCAGTTAGGGGTATTGGTATTTTTCCTCTGGGTGCCAGGCCAGCACATGTGGGTGTGGATGGTAATGAGGAGGTAGACCAGTTGGCAAAGAAAGCATTAAATCATCCACAAATAGAAATTAATGTATCACTAAGTAAATCAGAAATCAAGAGATTAATAGCAATTGAAATTAGTAAAAGATGGCAAAAGATATGGAATTGTGACTCTAAAGGAAGACATCTTTATCAAATTCAGGAACGGGTTGGTAATGAGAGGAAAAGATATGGAAATAGGAAAAAAGATGTCATTATTACAAGGTTAAGAATTGGTCACACTGCATTGAATTATAGTCTTTATAAAATAGGGAAGCATGATACAGGAAACTGTGATAATTGCGGGGATTTAGAAACTATTCTTTTAGAATGTGCTGCATATGAATGGGAGAGACAACAAAGAGTTACGATGGATGGGAGTTGATACAATTTCAATAAAAGTATTGTTAGGAAATGGGTCAAGACAATCAAGAATTCATGAATTAATATTTAAATATCTAAATAAAACAGGAATAATAAATAGAATTCAATTTTTTTATTTGTTTATCTCATTTCTTCCAAAGCCAAGTATACTCCACACTCCAGATCAGTAGGTGGCGGGAATGCACCATTTATGTTGGTCTGCCAATCCGCCATTAAACACCAGAAGAAGAAGAAGAAGAAGTTTTATTTTTTATTTTTTTTATTAACCAATCAAAATCAGGCTTACAAATTAATGTTAACAATATGTGCCTCCAATATCAAAACAATTCAAACACATACATAAATGCCAAATCAAACATAATATAAAATAATAAAAAATCATACATACAATAAATAAATAGAAATAAGTTTGAAAACCTCCAAGGCTTGTCTTGTTTTTATATCTTTCAAAGCTTTTTTATACAGAGTTAACTCCTTCAAAAAAAAAAAAAAAAAAAAAGGTCTTACCTTCATAAATCTACATTTATGTATAAACTGCTTGGCTAAAATAATTAAACTGTTATACATCAAGTCTCTTTTTTTATCCTTCAATATAATCCTAAATCTAATCTCATAAAATCATAACACTGCTTGAGAGTCCTTTTCAAATAACCACTTATGAACCGAACCCCAAAAGGATTTTATATAATTACAATCAAAAAACAAATGCTCTAAAGTCTCCATCTCCAACTCACAGAAAGTACAATTATTCTTATCAATATTAAACCTTTGTTTCAGAAACACATTACAGGGATAAATATCATTTAATATTGTAAAATTAGTTTCTTTAGCTTTTGGTGGGATAGGAAGAGTGAGGTATCTGGTTCTTAATATACTTATAATTTCTTTAGAATAATCTTTAAGTATATTTTTTTCTTTTTAATGGTAAAGGGAACAGTTCAGAGGTAAGGGCACCCTTATAATTTTATTTGCACATGTTCTCTCCTTAAAGTTCAGTTCACCTATATAAAGTGCCGGCATCCGCGCTTCAACAACCTCATAAGGCAACATGCCTCTAACCAAGTTCCCCATTGCCTGTGGAATTGCCTTAATAACCATTGAAAATTGTTTCTTTGTACACTTCACATTAAATGTATTAGTGAATACATTGTAATTCAAAAAATTCCCACTTGAATCCATCAAATGTAAAATAGACCAGACACCCCTCTCCACCCACTCACAGTGACATAAAGATTTTCCTTTAACCAAAATACATCTATTATTCCATTTAGGACTACTATGTGGAGTGAAGTTGTGTTTATAAATCATTTTCCAATACAGGAGGACCTGCTCATGAAATTTAGACAGCTTAATAGGAAGTTTAGCCACACAGAAATCACATCTTAATAAGAAATCAATCCCCCCACACTTATCAAATATTTTAGAAGGAATATTAAACCAGAAGCCCTCACTATTTTGTATGAATTTCTGTAACCATTTAAGTTTTATCACTCCATTCATAACCTCATAATCAATCACATTTAAACCACCTTCTTCTAGCGATTTCACAACGTCTCCTTTTCTTAGATAGTGATGTCTATTTTTCCAAATGAAGTTAAAATTAGTTTGATTCATTGATTTAATTAAATTATCATGGATGGCTAGAGAAAATGCAGGGTACATAACTCTAGATAATGATTCTATTTTAGTAATTAACACCCTTCCGAAAATAGATAAATCCCTCTGTAGCCAAGAGTTAAGTATAGATTTACTTTTCTTTATGCCAACCTCAATATTTTTTTCCTCTCTGTTTTTTTTTTGTCTCTGGTTATCACTACCCCTAAATATTTCACTTCCTTTTTAACTGAAATACCATGCAGATCCATTAGAGGGTGTTCATGTATAGCCATTAGTTCACATTTCTTTAAATTTAACTGTAGTCCAGATGCTGTAGAGCAGTGGTTCTCAATTCCAGTCCTTGGGACCCCTTGCTCTGCACATTTTGTAGGTCTCTCTTATCTGACACACTCAGTTCAGTTAATGGAGTCTCACCTAATGAGCTGATGATCTGGTTCAGGTGTGTTAAATAAGGGAGACATACAAAATGTGCAGAGCAGCGGTCCCGAGGACTGAGAACCACTGCTGTAGAGAACCCCTTAATCTTCTCAATAACGAGGTGGATCTGTTCTGAACTTTTGAGGAAGATAGTAGTGTCATCTGCCAGCTAATTACCTAACACATGTAAAGGCTCAATTTTTTTATAAAAATCGCCAATAATTCTGCAACTAGAATAAATAATAAAGGGGAGAACGGACAGCCCTGCCGTTTATCCTCAAATCTTCTTGACGTTCCTTGTGGAAGAGAAACTGAACTATTAATATCTTTATATATCATATTAACCACCTTAATAGATTCTGACCCAAACCCAAAATGCTCTAAAGTTTTGATTATAAATGGATGTTCAACTGAATCAAAGGCTTTGTAGAAATCTAAAAACAATATGAAACCATTGTCCTCGATAAAGTCCTTGTAATCTAGTAAATCAAGAACCAGCCTAATGGTGTTGTGTATAGATCTATCTTTAAGAAATCCTGACTGAGTTTAACTAATTATCTGTCCCATGCCCTCTTCAACCGATTAGCAAAAATCCGTGTAAATAATTTATAATCCACATTTAATAAAGTTATTGGCCTCAGGTTATCAATATATATCTTGTCCTTTCCAGGTTTGGGTAACAAAGTAATAATACCTTGTTTCATGGTCGTCATCAAATTATTGTTTTCAGTACATTCTTTTAGGGCATTAAATAATAATTATTTTATATCTTCCCAGAAAAATTGATAAAAGTTTGAGGTGACCCGGGGACTTGCCTATTGACATTTGCTTTAAAGCTAAATCCAACCCTACTTCCGGTCTCGGTCGCCATTTTGTGAAATAGGCCTATTAAATTAATTTATATGATGTCCAATTTATTCTCCCTTGTGCCCTTTTCCACCGGTTTTAATAATAAAACTGGTCTGAAAGAATGAATATCATATTAAAGAAAACGTCAACATTAAATTTATAACTATTTAATAAATCAGAGTCGATGCATGCGTGCATGCGTGATTCGAAGGTTATGAATTCTGACTGCATAATTTACACTCGAACCGATCGCTGTCTGTACAAGCGTAGTGTTTTAAAATCTTAGATGCTGTAACGTTAGCGACGCGTGCTATGGATTCTGCACTTGAACCGATCGCTATCTGGGTGTGCATGCTGTGATTCGAATTTTAGTTGCTATGGCGACGCGTCTTATGAATTCTGCAATCTGCATATATCTGTCTACACTTCACGATCGACCCTTGGTTGAGAGACGAGGCGAATTAACAGGCTTTTGCAGAGAATTTTCTGTGCGAAACTTGAGACTTTCAAGCTGTTTTCTGGATTTCTGAGAGGAGACTTATTCTAGAAGGACATCGGAGAATATATCCTTTATATAGAGTCATATAATTTCTGAGAATACTTTTATTTTATTGTTCTTTTCTTATTTTAGAAGGAGTTTTTTTTTTTTCAGGGGAGTATTTCTGAGGAGATATCTATTGTATTGTGTTGTGTTGTATTTTGTATTTATTTTATTGCAGTTTGGAGGAGGATATGGCTCGCAATAACATGATGGGTGATCAGGATCCGCTGTCCAGAGACGGACAAAGTAAGTTACACAATTTCCTTAACTTACTTGAGTGAAAGTAAGTTACAGATACTACTGGTCAAATATTACTCAGTTACAAGTAAAAGTTGAAAGGACTGATTTTTACTTGAGTAAAAGTACAGAAGTAGGCTGCTTGTTTTTAAAAGTAACGTTACCTGTTAAGCTTCACCAGTGCACGGACGCACTGAAGCGGTTTTTTTTTTTTTGTTTGTTCAAAGTTACTATCAGATTTAATGTTATACCTTGAAAAACTATACATCATTAAAAAGATATAAGACTCAAGTTTCAGTATTTGACCACTATTGTATTCTGAGAAACTTATAGTGACAGTTGTCTTAATTTGTGTCAGGAGTTATGAAATGAAAAAATGCGTCCATACCTTTAATATGAATTATGCGCGTCATCATCTCCCATTCAGAAAAAAACTGTGCTGTTGTCATGACAGCGCTTGACAAAACAACGTCCCTCAGGGCTTTTAGCTCAAAAATGTGCAGATTTGGAGAAATATTGATAGATTCTCATAGGTTTACATCAGATTTCTATAGACAGGAATAATATTTATTGAATTTATACCCAAATGCGTCGATGTAATCATTATGAGCGCTTGATACTCTGATGTACTGTTTTTTCAATCCATACCAACAGCCTGAGGGCGCTCTATGCACAGTATAGTTCATATATAGAACAGATTAAGAAGAGCCATAATCATGTGACATTCCAGGAAGTCCCGAACACATTCAAAGCCATAGATATCATATAAAGGCTAGATGTCTCGTCCGCGCTGCTGGCCAATGGAGCTCGACATCCGCACACGGCGGCCATCTTAAGACAGGATGCTCGTTCACTCATAACATGGTGCATGTACTTTTAAATAACCATAACTTGCTCAATTTTATACCGATTTTCAAACGGTTTGGTTTGTTATAAACGTCAGATATGTAGCTATTATACTGCATACATATGAATAATTATGTTCAAAATGTTTAAGCATTCAGAATTATAGCCACGTTAATAACGTTTGTAAGAAACCAAACCGTTTGTAAATCCGTCCAGATTTCAGCGAGATAAGAGGATTTGTGTGCGTGCTGCTCACTCACCTTAATTCACAGAGTCCTGTCCTAAGATGGCCGCCGGTGATGCCGAAAGTGACTCCGCCTTAAGACATCTAGCCTTTATATGATATCTATGTTCAAAGCTAACAGAGACGTTTTGAAGGTTTTTGATGATTGCAATGATATTTGATTTGCCTGTGTTCTTCGAGCAGGTATTTTCATAATAATAGATTATATTTATTATGTAATGCTAATCGATACAGACTTTATCATCGTGCAGAATACTATAAAATAATATATTTTCTGTCTGATTTTTTTATCTGAAGCCAAATTAGATCACAGAAGATTATTTAAAACACTTGACTTGCGTTATAAAGTAAGTTTGGAGCACAAACATGGTTTTAATCTCATAAATTGTCGTGTATTGATGGTGTGCTAAGCTAACATGCTAGCTCGCCCCAGGTGCACCTGCCACCTAGCAGTTATTCTTTTAGGATTTTTTTCTAAATAGGAATGCTTACTGAAATGTTTCTTTATTCCAGAAGGGCATTTGATACAGTTTCAAATGTGAAGTGAGAACTTTGATAAAAGAAATTAGGGATTGAAACCCTATGAATAGCCTGTGAATAGCCAGTCGTAATAATGCAGACAAAAGAAATGCATATTTGGAGCCATAACCAGGCTGGAGAGGTGTGAATGTGAATGATTTTAAATATAACATGGTCAGACATGTGGCTTTAGCTGCAGTGCATTTCTAGATTGATACAATGCCAACTTCAATTATATTTTCATGAAAATGTTTCATAAAAATACATTTCTAATAACTTTACAAAACTTTGAAGCTATTTATAACTATTTTTTTCATTATGACAATAATTAATTCTACATTTACAATAAACTGCCCGCTGTCAGCTTTCAAATGAGCATCATCAAAATCATACTTGACGTCAGAGATGGGTCTAATAGTTGTTTTCATTAGTTTTTTCTTCATTTCAGAAAAAGCTCCAGAACATGGGAAGAGACCTGGTCTTTGCCTCAGGCTCTGGAAGGCTACGCAGGGTGTTTTCAGCTGCTGTTCCAGTAGTGCTGTGAATGTTGTGGAGCCTTTTATTCCTGAACCATCATCACCTGCTGCAGATCACTACGGCGTCAAGCCAAATAATGGTAAATCATTATTTCTCCAACATTATTTTAAACAGTATTATCTTGTTTTCCACTCAAAATAAGGCTTGTTTTTACAGAATATTAAAATTATTTCCCCCATTATAATATTATTTTCTCGACCAGCGCTGACATCTACTGACTATAAGTAACTTTTCAACTACATGTCAACTTATTCTAACCCTAACAGTTTACTAATACTCTACTAATACTGTAATGAGAGTTAGTAGACATGCAGGTGCAGTGTTACTTATAGATTTATAGAATGTCTTAAAGGGACCAAAATAAAGTGAAACCAAAGTAACAATTTGATGTGATCGCTAACATTGATAATTAATATTATAAAAAATTAAATAAAACAAAAACAGTTTTTGATGTCTGAAATGTTCCATCCTCAGGCCGCTCCAAATCCTGGAGAATTGTCTCCACAGATTCTTCTCCGGGCATCACGTCATCTTTAGCTTGGTCCCTCCCTGAGGTAGGACCGGGTTTGTCTAGGTCCGACAGTCTCAAAGGGTTTCTGTGTCCTCCGCTGCCGGGTCAAGTTCCTGTCGAGCCAACAGAGACATCAACTGGCCGAACTGCTCCAGTGAACAAGAGCTCAACAGGTGAGACTGAAATAAGGCTGGACAGTGCAAAGTCTACAGATAGAGATTTTGCTATTTCATGCATACCTGAGTCAAGTTTTTAACATGTCCGGTTTACTGTTGCTCAATCAGCACTGATATTTTGTAAATAAAACAATGGATCTAGCAAGCTAATAATTGTCTCATATTTTTCTGTTTGTTTTTCAGAGTCCTTTGAGTCTTTCTATAACGTGGAAAAGATAATTGGATCCGGAGGATTTGGTAGCGTGTTCCTGGGAACACGCAAATTTGATGGCAAAAAGGTAAATCTTACTGAATTGTACAAACATTTTGCTCTTGCATGCATCAAAACACATTTAAAACAATTTACAGATGGTTTAATACTTAGTTCAAGGCCAGGTGCTTTAATACTGTTACTGTTATTGAAACTGGGTCTTTTTTTTTTTTTGTGCAGGTTGCCATCAAGCGGATACGCAAGATTAACAACGATTGCTATCTTAATATTGTAAGTTGGCCAAAACCTGAATGTGTATCGAGTTGTTTAAGTGCAGATTACTGTAGTTAATACACCCATAGGAAGCATTAGGTATAAATGTGATCAACAAATAAGCCTAGAAGGCACCAAATAACTTTGAGCTGAAAAGGCTCTTTTAAACGCATCTAAAAAGATCAAAGAATAGTACATTTCAAAATGATGTTTTCTTCAGATTTTTACCCAGCTAACCTTCTGTCTGCTTCTTCTCTCTAGCCTGGGAATCCCGAACCTCTCGTTACAGAAGTGGCGCTGCTGCTGCTGATGAGGCGAGAACCCATAAGCCCCTTCGTCATACAACTGTACGAGTGGTTTGAACATCCTAGATCATTCACTCTGGTTATGGAGTATCCGGAGCCCTGCGAGAGCTTGCTGGACTCAATCACTCGTCAACCTTGGAGTGACTGCTTCTCACGGGTCGTCATGAGACAGGCTGTGCGGGCAGTGCAACACTGCATCCATCGTGGTGTTTTCCATAATGACATTCATGCGCAGAATTTCCTGTTTAAGAAAGACACGATAGAGCTCAAGCTGATAGACTTTGGCTGCGGTCAGCTATTTAGTAGTGAAGGCTACGAGAGCAAAATATACAGGGGTGAGCATTTTGGGAGTGTGGAAACCTGACGGTAGTGACTTACTAATTATTTGGTGATGCTTTAAAAAAAAAAAAAGCTCAACAATGTGCAAATGTCTTTCTTACAGGAGTTCCGGAATACTGCCCACCTGAAGTCTTTACAGAACCTCGATTCCACGCCGTCCCAGCAAATGTCTGGTCTCTAGGAGTGTTGCTGTACAGGCTGTCGAACGCATGTCTTCCTTTTCTTAATAGAACGGAAATCACACAAGCCAAAGTTACATTTCAAAACCCCAACTTATCCAAATGTGAGTGAATAATGATGAAAACATTGATAAACACACATAAAGCAAACGATTTGTACAGAAAGTTAAAGGTTGTAGTGTGTCAGAATTTTTATATATACTGTAGCTCAACGTATAGCGAGCCAGCATATGCCAGGTCACATGGTCATGACTAACCATCTCTCTCCTTATTAAAATGTGTACAGACTGCAGGGATCTGATTAGACAATGTCTAGCCCGGGATCCAACTAAACGCCCCAGCTTAGAGCAGATGTTACAACATCAATGGTTTGATCGTAGACTACACTAGATTGGAGAAGCTGAGGAGATTCACTCAATCAGTTTCAGGTGTGAGGAAGTGTAACAAAAGGATTATTATCTTTTGTCTTAAATTCTGGATTATTTGTAGTGAGATTTTCAAATTTGTGTTCATTGTAATGTTATTGTTATAGTCAGATCACCTTCATTTATATAGCGCTTGATACTATATAATAATGGTAAATCATTATTTTTCCAACATTATTATAAACAGTATTATCTTGGTTTCCACTACAAAATAAGGCTGGTTTTTACAGAATATTAAAATTATTTCCCCCATTATAATATTATTTTCTCGACCAGCGCTGACATTTTTAAAATAAAACAATGGATCTAGGAACAGACACTCTACTGACTATAAGTAACTTTTCAACTACATGTCAACTTATTCTAACCCTAACAGTCTACTAATACTCTACTAATACTCTAATGAGAGTTAGTAGACATGCAGGTGCAGTGTTACTTGTAGACTTATAGAATGTCTTAAAGGGACCAAAATAAAGTGAAACCAAAGTAACAATTTGATGTGACCACTGACATTGATAATTAATATTATAAAAAAATAAATAAAAAAAAAACAGTTTTTGATGTTTGAAATGTTCCATCCTCAGGCCGCTCCATATCCTGGAGAACTGCTTCCACAGATTCTTCTCCGGGCATCACATCCGCCATCGCTGCACTGACGAGAATGTCTCCCAAGCGTTGTAGGTGTTGCATGGCTGGATGTAATAATCCACATAGCCTCTCTCTATTTACTCCCGAAATCTGAACCACTGAAGACGAGGTGGATTAATTTTGTTTTTGAAGAAAATGCTCGCTCAACTCTACCAAAATTCGTTTATGTCTGCTCGAATCATTGTCGAGTTTCGAATCAATCAGCTTTTTGAATGAGGCTCAGTATAAAGCAGGTTTTGCAAAAAAATTGCTCCTGAAGGATGTAGCAGTGCCAACTGTTCGTGATCCAGCTACACATCTAGAAGTATTACGCGTTTGTTTTCCAAATTGCCTTTGAATTTGTCAAGTTCATAATAACATGTTAGACTTATAAAGTTTGTGATAGCACCATGAGTCCAGCTATGTTGTTATTTTTTTATCGCGCTGATAGGAATCTTTATTTGTAAAGGACAGCACTTCAGAACAGAGCAGCCAAACCAGATATGTTGCTTGCCAGACAGACGCAAAACCGCTGACCAAGTCTGTTGGTACTCAGTTATCAATGAAGACGTTTCATGTTCAGGTATGTTTATGTATTACATGATACTGCTTATACAGAGGACCTGTAACTAGTCTTGTTACACAATAAGTGTCACATAACAGTAACACACAACTACTTTGTATATTACAGGTGTCCAGACGACAGATACATTTTCGGACATTGAGAGTTTGTCACCAGCAGCTGGTTTAATATTTAGGACCTCTACACCTATAAAGTGGCCTTCAAAGAGACCTCGTGTGGAACTGGAGGAAGAGGATGACGAAGAAACCCTAATGGACACATCATCTGTAGTAGCACCTGAAGAGCAAGATTATACATTTGATCCAGCAGAGATGGACACAACTTTAACGGAGACAGCAGACATGTCGTAAGTTTCAAAACTGTGCATTTGTTTTAGAACAGGGGTGTCAAACTGAGTTCCTTGTTGGCCACAGCACTGCAGAGTTGACCTCTAATCATTATTAAACACACCTGAGGCAGCTAATCAACTCTCTAAGGCTCATTAAAAAAGATCAAGTATGCCTGTTGACCCTTCTGGAACTGAGTTTAACACCCCTGGTTCAGAATTTTATTATTTTTATTATAATTATATTTTGTTACTTTTGTATTTAATATTTGTTAACCAATACGAGTTTTTGTTTCTTAGTGCTCAAGCATCTTGTCCCATTCATAAAACCGGAGCTGTTTGAGGTGTGCCCGGTTTGCAAGCGGAGCTGTTCTGTGCGTTCTCAAAAAATCGGAACTTTTATATGAGTTGACCAACTCTGCAAAAACTGTCAGTATTCACGCAAATGGAACAGCCAGCCGGTTCTAGGCAGTACTCCAGCTGGGAACCTCCATGTTTCTGCTGCAGTATATCTTTGTGGGGCTTCATTCTACAAATTCGAAAAGGTAAATGAAATATCAAGTACGTTAACAAGTTTTTATTAACACTTTACCATGTTAAAATGTATTATTTAAAACTAATAATGGGCTACATAATCTTGGCCGCTTTTTGTGTCACCAGATATGCTCTACAATGAATCTGCAGCTTTTCAAGTATGACACCTTTTGGCGCCATTCCCGATTGTACGTTGAGCCAGCTATAGTGCACAAGTGGACGCACTGGCAAAATGAGACGCTAGATCGCCTGAGTGAAAGCGAAAGGGTCATCGTTGGAGGTGACATGAGGGCTGACTCACCAGTTACATAGTTGTAAATAAGAAGGATGCATGGATGCTCGGGTATTTTCCGGATCATGAAGCATAACATGCATAGTAGTTATAGGTAGTATCTAACTGAATTCGATGCACTCGTGGTAATAATGCTTTGTGTAATATTACTTTCAAAGGCCACTCAGCAAAGTTTGGAAGCTATACATTGATGGACCTTCAGACCAACACCATTGTGGATACACAGCTGGTTCAGGTGGGAGAGACGAAATATCAGTATTTAAAAAAATTGCATTTTGAGAAGTTTAAAACTTCTGGTTTGTCTAAGATGATTGTTTCGTTCCCTACTTGTCTATTTCAGAGTAACGAAGTGGGAGGAAACTACCACATGGAAAAAGAAGGATTACAGAGGAGCCTTGCCCTGTTGGAAGCTTGTGGTGTTACTCTGGAGTGTATTGTAACTGACCGCCACCCACAAATACAAAAGTACCTCAGAGAACGTAACATCAACCAGTTTTATGATGTGTGGCACATCGAAAAAGGTTTTATTCATTATAAATCGTACAAATTCAATAACATAGATTTATAAGTGGGTATAATATGAAAATTAAGAAATTGTGACATTTTATAGGCATATCACAAATATTTAGTACTGGCAAACTGTGAACATCACTGTATTTACTCTCAGCAGTAAAATGCTTGTCTATATTTTTATTTACAGGGATTGCGAGGAAACTTGAAAACATTTCCCAGATGAAAGACTTGTGAAAAATTACGGAAATGGCAGAGAAGCATTAAAAACCATATTTACTGGACTGCATCATCTTCAACCACTGGACCAGAAAGAGTGGCAAAATGGAAATCGATTCTGAACCATGTCAGGAACGTACACACTCATGAGGATCCAAACTTTCCTGCTCGTCTACATCCTCTAAAGGGAAGCAGAGACAGAAACAAGTGGCTTGTTGCCGGTATGATACTGTTAACAAATATTATTTTTATGCAACAGGACACTTTATGCAAAAGGGACTGTTAGTCGAAGTGTAAATAACCTAAAATTAAAGTTATTAGTTGCAAATAATGCAATTTTTGTATCATTTCTCATAGGAACTCAGGCATTCTACAAGCTGGAGAAAGTGATGACAAACACGCGGATTTTGAAGGACATCACCAAACTAAGTCCACATCACCAGACTTCATCTTTGGAGTCATTTCATAGTGTCATTCTACGGTTTGCCCCCAAAAATGTGGTGTTCCCATTTCTTGGAATGTTGTGCAGGTAATTGAACTGCTGTTAAAATAACTTTACATCACTATAGGCTATTTTCCTGAATTGTGTCTATGCACTTGCAGACTATACCTGGCTGCACCTCGTGCACAAGCAACATCATCAACAGGACATCCACTATTCAAAGTGAACTTTCCAAAGGCCAGGAAAGGACAATGCACGATCAAACAAGCATGTTTTTGTGGACCCTGCTCCATACATGGATGAGGTACTTAAGATACCCATACCATCAGACCTTTGTGCGGAGTATGAGCGGCCAGACCATGGTGTCCAGATTCAATCATCAGCTGGTAGGAAACCAACATATCTGCCCTGATCATCTGGAAACTCACGGCGAACCCTCATCACTACACAGGCTGGAATCACGACACGTACCCGATGGCCAAGGAAACCCCAGCACCAGCTCACAAAGGAGCGATATGCCAGAAACCTGTAACGACTAAAACACAGGCACATGGTCAATGTACAGATAGTACTTTATTTTTCAGCAATGTCTTTGTTTTGTTTTTTATAGCACAACCTATGCTTCATTTTGTGCTTTCTTATAATTCTATAGAGCTGTTGACAAGCACAATCTAAGACTCCTAAAGTTATTTCTTACTATAGTGAATAATTGACATTTTATATACTTGTTTGTTTACAGTATGTATTGGTTTTGTAGAATCTGCAATGTTTATTTAATTACAAGAATAAAGTAAAATCCATCCACTAATTATTTATACAAATTGTGAAATTTTCTTGTATTTGCAGAGTGTATTGTGATATTAATAAATATTAAGCTTGTTCTGCCATATGTGTTGTCAATTTCATGGTTGCAATTCAGAATATAGGTAACTTTCTACTTTTGTGCAGTCAATATGTGTAGGTTGATTGTAGATGTAAATATATTATATAGCCCTGCATTAAATTTTCAAACTTTAATAAAATATAAAAACTTGACATAACATTTAAAAACACTATTCATCGACACTTACTGTACAATTCCACGTAGACGTAAGTTTCCATAGTCGGCTCAATAAATGTATGCATTCTGAAGAGAATGCACGTTTAAACAAACAGGCTCCAATCCAGGATGCTCAGTCATATGTCACAGGCAGGGGGCGCTATTCACCACTGACTCTTCCTCTGAGGAACAACACGACGTATCCCACCCACAAATACCAAGGCAAAAGAATGTCGTTTAAAACAATGAGATTTTCTTTATTAAATAAGTCTGTGGGGAGTAGAAGGAAGGCGGAGCAATAAGGGCGATCGGCCTGTGGTCGGATGGGGCTTTGGGTTCCGCAGGGGTGGGACAGCGGCCGCGGTCGACTTGGTATCCCAGACGGGCTACTGGACTCCCCGGGGGGTGAGATAACAACAGGCAAGTTGGCTTGATGCGGTAGACGGTTCGTTGGGCTCCGCTGATGCAGGACAACAATGGATAGGTAGCTTGGTATAATAGGAAGGCCAACCAGACTCCACGGGTGCAGGACAACAATCAACAGGTAGCTTGGTGTAATAGGAAGGCCGACCAGACTCCGCTGGGGTGAAGCAAGCAATGGGCAGATGGGCTTGATGCAGCAGGCGGCTCTCTAGACTCTGCGGGTGGTGCGGTAAAGTATGTTTTATGTTGGACATTCGTTAGACATTCGATCTTTTCTGCAGCATTAATTGATATGTAATGGCTTAATAGTCTTGGATGATGCTGTGTCTCGTCTAGGTCACATTGTAAAGCATAATGTCAAAAGTGAATTTTAATATTATTCGATGATGTAATTGTTTTAAGAATTGTAAGTGAAAAAGTCCTCACAACGATCCCCACTTGGGCACTTCAAGTTAAGGAGTGTCTCAAAAGTGCCAAATTGGCAACAAAGTTGGTCCTCCATCACCTGTCTCCAGATGATACAAAATGCAGCAGCACGTCTTTTAACGGGCTCACGTAAACATGAGCACATTTCCCCTATTTTAGCTTCATTACACTGGCTGCCTATTCAATTTAGGATCCATTTTAACCCTTTAAAACCGCACGTATCATATTTGATACACGAGTTTCTAAGACATATATTGAATCAGTGAGGGCAATACTTTCTTTGAAAACCTGTTGTATCTATTTTTTTGATACGTGTATTCTGCCATCTTGTGGAATTTCACTGTACTGCAGGCAGTAGAGGGGTGATTTTTTAGCTTTTCAAAATGGCGGCTGCGATTGGATCAAGCCAGACGCTTTCGGCAGGAAAATAAAAGCTAATTTCAAGTTGTTAAGGTAAAAAATAATATTGGATTGCGCCTGATATAATTAATTTAACACTTTCTGAATTGAAATAATGCATAATTACTTAATAATTTAATCGTTAAATTACAAGTAAATCGTGTTGGAAATTGTGTATCAAATTTGATACTGCAGGTATTAATGGTGCTTTATGTCTAAACAGTAATGTCAAATTGTAGTAATGTTATCTACTTTATGACTACCACAATGCAAACACACACAATATTGGGATGATTCAATTAATGGCAATTAATGACTGAAATGCCATATTAACCCTCTGGGCTTCTTCGCCCGAAAACGGGCGAAAACTTGAACGTTTCGATTCGAATTGTTTAATTTTTTTGCTTCATCGGATGGGGGTGAAACTTGGTGACTTTTGTTTTATTACCTATATGAACACACAAAAAATCAAGGAGATGATTCTGATATGTTAAAGGGTCGTACAAAAAAAAGTCACACTTAGCTTCCTCCCGCCCGAAAACGGGCGACATATGAATGGGAAATACGAAAAAATAGGAAAACTCAGAGAAACTTTTGGTGGTACAAGCTACAGATCAGCCACTGTGCTGAAAAAAGTGTACAGCAATGAAGGGGTGACACTCTAAAAAACATCAAGAGTGCAAATAAGACACCCCCCCCCCCCCCCCCCCCCCACACACACACACAAACACACACACACACACACACACAGAGAGAGAAATGAACTGGTAAGACTGAAACAGCAAATTTTGCCCCAAACTATATAAAAATTATATAATCATAATAACTCCAAAACTATAGCAAGGAGAGTCAAAAGGTAGGTATCGTTTGAAAGAACACTTTTTACATTTTTTGAAAATATAAATTACATTACATTTGGACATTGTCCTGCCAAGAAACGGCGGATAAAAGACAATATATATATATATATAATTTTTATTATGATTTTGCATATCTTTCTTATTTTTTTATTTTTTTTTTATTTTTTTTATTTTATTAGACAAAAAAACAATATACAACAGAAAAAAGACAAGTCGACAAAAGTAATACAGTAAACAATACAATGAAAAAAAAACAAAAAATACATACATATGTCAGCCATTTTCACATTTACATTATCTTTCTTATTTGTCATGGAATAACTCAGGAAGGAAATAAGGTAGGAGGAAATTTCTTTTTTAGTGAAGTCCCCCTATGTTAGCTGCATCTGGATGAAAAAAAAAAAATTTGGATAAAGGAATCAAAAGTTAAAAGCATTTGGAAAAGAGAGCCTTTTTGTACAGTCTTTGACACCCACTCATGGGCAATTTTTTCTCCATGAAGAATATCTTGTCATAAAAGCAATAGATTATGTTAATTTTGGGCTCATTTTAATTGTAATAATATGCTGTAAAAAATGAAGTGCCATTTTCAATTATCTGAGAATGTTTCATGAGCTGTATGATGTTTTTGACACATTGCAGTACATTATTTTATAGATTATGAAAAAAAAAAGAAATTCTATTTATCAGCAAATAACTCAGCAATACTTAAGAGTTTTTCAAAGTGGATACATTCACTGTAAAGTTCAGACTCTAAGCTTTCAAATGACATCAACTTTGTGTTAATCAAGGCAAGATTTTTGAAAAATATGGTAATGAATATTTTCGCAGCTAGGTGGCGCCTGCTGGCAGTACACTTGGTTTTAGAGGGATTACTCAGCACTCGTTAGGAGTTAATAAATGTAATCAGATGCATTAAAAAGCTGAGATCCTAAGCTTTAAAATGATATATAATTTGTGTTGTTCCATTCAGTGGTTGCTTAGTAATAAAAAAAAATCTTTCCGAATGGGAATAAATCAAATAAATAAATAAAAAAGCTATAGGCCGCCAAAGTGCATCTTTGCACTTTGTTGGTGCAAAGATGCAAGCATTGCACCAACAATCACTTCTCACATGTGTACTGTGAGAAGTGTAAGGTGCATCTTTGCCTGAACAAAGACAGAAACTGCTATGTTTTCAAACTGTTAAAGGCATAATAGATTTTTTGTATCTAAAATCTACACTGTTGTAAGCAAAACGTTCCCAAAAAGCCTGATGTATCAAATGTGATACAAAAAATATATCATAAACAAAATGAGTTGGCAAATTATTATTTTTTTTTTTTGATTCAAGGCTCAATAAACATCTAATTTCCAAAAATATATAATTTCCTGCCATTTTTTTTAATGTGTCAGGCTTTAAAGGGTTAAAATTCTGTTATTTGCTTTTAAATCACTAAATGGTCTTGCCCCGCCATACCTCTCTGAGCTTTTACACTCTTATAAACCCGTCCGCGCTCTCAGGTCAGATGATCAGCTGCTCCTGACTGTGCCTGCCTAAAACTAAGCGTAAGCTCAGAGGGGACCGTGCTGTTAAGCAGGCCTCTTCTTTATCTGTTTTTAAAACCCTTCTTAACCTTTAATCAGTGTTTGGGGTCAAAATGACCCCAATGGATTTTTCCTTCATTTTTTAAAAGTGTTAACTTCATCTCAAAGGCATGAAACTCTGTGACTTTTCCTAAATAATCTATCTAAACATGCACAAAAAAACTGGGCTTGATTTGGTTGTTCTAAAGGTGTGTAAAAAAAAAAAAGTACCATTTAAGGTGTTTGGGGTCAAAATGACCCCACATTGAAAATGAATGGGAAAATGAAAAAAATTACTTTTTTTTATTTTATTTGTCAAAAAAATAAAAGTAAATCCATTATAAATCTGAAAATTTCTACTTAGAAACCAAGGTCTGGTCCTAGAGCATAAATAAAAAGTAGAGCGAACTTTTTATCTCATACACACACACACACACACACACACACACACACACAAACACATAAACAAACACACAAATGTATGTGTCTGCAACAGAGAGCATTTTTACAGAAATTGGCAAATAAAATAAACTAAACTGGCATAAATCTAAAAAAATTTACATTTAAATCAAGGTCTGGTCCTAGAGCATAAACCCAAAGTGGAACGAACTTTCTATCTCATACACACACACAAACACACAAACACACACATGTATATCACTGCAACAGAGAGCATTTTTATAGAAATTGGCAAATAAAATAAATAAAACTGGCATAAATCTAAAAAAATTTACATTTAAATCAAGGTCTGGTCCTAGAGCATAAACCCAAAGTGGAACAAACTTTCTATCTCATACACACACACACACACACACACAAACACACACATGTATGTCACTGCAACAGAGAGCATTTTTATAGAAATTGGCAAATAAAATAAACAAAACTGGCATAAATCTAAAAAAAATTACATTTAAATCAAGGTCTGGTCCTAGAGCATAAACCCAAAGTGGAACGAACTTTCTATCTCATACACACACACACATAAACACACACAAACACACACATGTATGTCACTGCAACAGAGAGCATTTTTATAGAAATTGGCAAATAAAATAAACAAAACTGGCATAAATCTGAAAAATGTCACATATGCAACATGGAACAAGCTTGTTCCCACACACACACACACACACACACACAGTCATGTCATAGTGGTGACTTGTAATGTTTCTGCAAATGTATGTTTAATAATTTGATAATAATTATATAATTAATATTATATAATTATAATAATTAATAATTAATTTGATAATAATAATTTGATTTTTTATGTATTTCAAAATGTTTATATTAAAATATATATATATCAAAGTTGTGAAGAGAAGTTGAATGAGTGAATGAATGGTTCTCTATGGCCCTCTATTGGATACATTTGGCCATTGGCCATTAATTCCTTACCCATAAGAAATAAGTTTTTTTCGACTAACCTTTAGATGGCAGTATTCTATCCCTAACACATAGAGCAATGTCCAAAAACTATTTAGATTTAATTAAGATCATCATTTAAGTGATTTTTTCTTTAAAAAATCATTTTTCATGAGCCAATTTATGGCCTAGTTATGTAATTGTGCAGTAAATAGGTAAAAAACTTCAAAATTTCCACAAAAACACAGCATACATGTATAGTTGAGAAGTAAATAAAAAAAATGATATATAGTTTTCCATATTTCCTATTTTATATTTTTTTTATATTTCCTTATGCAATTGCTCTTTAAAAGTTTGGGGTCAAAATTAGAGGTCGACCGATATGGTTTTTTTCAGGCCGATGCCGATCTTTTGAAATCCGGGTCGGCCGATGGCCGATAAATGCTGCAGATTTATTTTGGCTGATATTTGGCCGATTATGTGCTTGTTTTTAACCTCTATTTGAAAGATAAAATGTAACACAAATAATTACTTAAGATAGACAAGATTTCTCAACAAAAACATTTATTGAACACTTTACCAATCTGCACTTGTACAAAAGACAAAAAGAACTTGAGATATGTTTGGTAATTGTACCTGAATGAATTGAAAATTAATTTGCTACATTTCAGATTAATATATTTGTTTTCCTTAACATTTGAATTAACAGTAACTTAAACACTTTGCAGTTTGAATGATGTCCTGATAAACAAAATGACGGAGTATGTTTTTATGTTTCCACTGTTCGATCGCGCCCGCGCCTCACACACACACACGCGCGCGCGTTTGCACACAAATATAAGTAAACACTTTGCGACTTTAAACACACGCGACTTTTCGATCTCGATCGCGCCCGCGCCTCTCTCTCTCTCTCTCTCTCTCTCACACACACACACACACAACGCATTGCAATCTTTACATCGCAGCCAGAGCTAAAGCGGAGCTACAGATTAGGTGTCCCTAAAGAACCCGCGTATCTAACAGTAGTTCCACATTACTTTGCACGCGAGTTTTATTTATTTTTATAGCGTGTATTCTCCGTGGAAATTTATACACCGAACCGTGACGCCTGTTCCGTTTCGGTTCAATTCGAAAACATGTACCGTTCCACCCCTAGTCTACAGTGAAATACAGTCACACATTACACTACTGTTTGGCCAGCATTTTAACCGTGTTTAATCCAGCTACTAGCTAACGGAACGTTAAAGTTAACTGCTGACTAGTGACAAGTGCAGCGAAGCGATGCTTCTGTTATTCTAACGTCCGTTTTCAGAGCATCCAAGAGAAGCACAGGCATAACAGTAGCACTGATATGAAACACAGAAATGCGCGTTGTCCGGTAAATAACGGTCGTTAAGGCACCAGTGCCGTATTAGCACTGGGTCTGTCTGTAGCTACCCAACCCTAGCAAAGCAAAGCCAGTCCTTCACTAGCATATAGTTGGTCTCTTTTTTTTATTACTTATTTCTCTGCATTGAGTGACAACCCTCTCAAATATAAGACACACAGACAGAACAAATAAAAGTCTCAGATTCACTGTCTGTAAATTCTTGCTTACTTATTGTGACATGATCGCAACCCTTCTGCTGTGCTAATGCAACCTCAACTACGCTATCAATTTCAAAGTAGCCGAACGTCATGTCGCCTATTCATGTTTTTTCTCTTAGTTGGCAGTAACATATCAAAAGTTTTTAATTATATATAAAGGAGCTTTCTCCAAGGAACTTAGCTCCTTCCTTAAGCACTGGATGAGGTCTGCTCACTCTGCTGGAGAATGACTCTAGGCGCAGCATGCGTCGAACGCGTGTTCCACAACAACAACACTAGGCTGCCCACAGATGCGCCTGCCTAATAATCGGCTTGATACACTTGGATATTGGCCGATGCCGATTATGTTAAAAATGCAAAAAATCGGCCGATCAATCGGCCGACCGATGAATCGGTCGACCTCTAGTCAAAATGACCCCAAACACCTTAAGTGTTATCCTTTTTTAACACTGATTAAGGGTTAAAACCCATCTTTTCTCTTTGGCTTTTGACACCTAGTAAGATGTCGACTTCATTTACTTGATTTAATTTGTTACTTTGAATGTTTTTATTGTGTGGTTATTAATTGTAGGCTACATATGTTTATGTTTATTTTTCTGTACAGCACTTTGGTCAACTTTGGTTGTTGTAAAGTGCTTAACAAATAAAGTTGGTATGGTATGGTAAAGTATGTGCATTATTCCACAAAAACACTAAAAACGTGATCCGTTTACGTATGTAGTTGATGTTAGTAAATGGATTAAAAATAGATTAAGCCAATTTTTTACTTGTATATGATTTATATATCTGTTATACATATGTAATTAAACTGAATGTTTTAAATGAAATACATCTATTTAACTTTGTGGTTGTTTTATGTAAATACCTCAAATGACCAACAATGTATTTATACACACATGCAGCATATAATACACAACTTAGATTGGTGAAAAAAATGTTTTTGTTACATTTCTTATGAATAAAAAAAATCTATATAACTTCCTGGTCATGTGACCTGATGATGTCACACCACCTGGGATTTATTCACTAACCCTTGGGACACACCATACACGACTTGGATTTGGAAAATGTCATTTCGTCTATTTTTTATGAATTCTTGAAATACGCAAATCTATATAACTTCCTGGTCATGTGACCTGATGATGTCACACCACATGTAATGTATTCACCAACCCTTGGAACACACCATACACGACTTGGATTTGGAAAATGTCATTTCGTCTATTTCGTCTATATATATATATATATATATATATATATATATATATATGTACACACACATAGGCTACAGACCCTTTCCAAAAAATTTGAATATCATGGAAAAGTTTATTTATTTCCATAATTCCATTCAAAATGTTAAACTTCCATAGATTATAGATTCAGGGCCCACAACTTAAACGATTTCAAGTAGGCTATTTAGTTGTTTATTTGTACATAATTTGGGCTTCCAGCTTTCACACAGAGCCCCTTCACACAGAGATTCCGGTAAATACACGGATAAAGTGACCCGGGATTTGACCCGGGTTCGTTTGATTTTGGTTCATTCCCACTGATTTTCCGGAATCAGAGAGTGCGTTCACACACAACCCGTAAAAATGCCGTAAAGACACGTGACATCGATGTGACTTGTAAAGTTGTAATCTCTTAAGTTTGCTTATGAGAAACCACGCTTGTGCATTTTTTTCTCTAGCTAGCTATCACACTTTGAAAATACACATATCTGTTCCACAGGAACCTTTAAGGAGCACTGGCATCCCAAAAAAACCTGGGAGTACAACAACGTCTGTAAATAAGAACTATGGACCATGCTGGCAAGGAGCAGACCCCTCACAAAAAAAATCAGCAGCAAGACTACAACGGCCTCCACAGGTCCCAAAACGTAGCAAAATGACTGCTGTTCTTCATCCGTACCACTGGCTTAGCTCTGATGAGATGGATTTCGCATCATACTTGCTTGCAAGCGAGTACCCTCACATTCATGGCTTTCAGTCAAGTGTTTTATTTAGTGTTTTACATAATGGAGGGATTGTGGGTACTCCAAGCAGCCCATTTGTACAAATGTTACACACTGGGGACAACCACTGGGTAACTGCTAGAAACCTGTTTTGCCGGAACAATCAGGTTTGCATTTATGATAGTCTTTCAACAGTGCTGAACAACAAAGACAAACAAATTTTGTCATGGTTACTTAGGCCAAAGGAAGACCAATTTACGGTTATTTATCCTGCTGTCCAACATCAGTCGAATGGTAGTAACTGTGGTTTGTTTGCAATTGCTTTTGCATTTGCATTGTGCTGCAACCTGAGGCCAGAAAACTGCAAGTTCCGCGAGGGCCGGTTGAGGACAGAACTTCTAACTTCCTTCAGGAAAGGCCAAATCCATTTTAAAACAGAGCCAAGAGTTGGTGCTGCAAATTCAGGACAAACACATGTGAATGTGTACTGCATATGCAGGACTGCACACTGCAGTGAAGTAATGGTTGAATGTTCTTTGTGCAAGGGGTGGTATCATCCTAACTGTGTGAAGATACCGCAAAATGCCATTACTGGGAATGATGACTGGAAGTGCCACAATTGTATTGGCTAAATCTAAAAAAAGAATTGACTTTTTCTTGAATTCAATTTAGGAAGTAAAATTACTCTATGGAAAGTATGTTTAATTTTTCTTTATAGGACCCATGCAACAAATGTGTGAAATATCTTGTGGTTTCAGTTTAATTTTTCATTGCTTTGATTATTACATTTTTTATTGTTTCACTACCATGTAAAGTGAAGATTTTATTGTATATTTTTTTTTCTTAGCAGGGTATAAGGAATACATGGCTTTTTTATTTATGTTTGTGCATGTGTGTGGTCTTTTGTGACGAGTTTCTAAAAGTTGATGTTGTTCATAAAACAAATCGCTCAAATAAACAAATTGCATGTTTAAAAAAAAAAAATCCTATAGTGTTTCAGTTAATAAATGGAAATTATTAAAAAAGTATAAAACTTGTCAGTAAAGTATGTACTGTACAATTTCTTGTGTGAGAAGCTGAGAGTCTTTATACACCTCTGAAGTCACTTAATGTGACATATCTCCAAAATGCTACTGTAAAATGGTTAGATATGAGATGTGCATACTGTATGGGACGTCCCCTATAGAAACTGACCATAACCTTTTTCTACTTATTAGAAATGAGGTCTTTATAATAGGCCTCTGAAGTCGAATAATGTGTCATATCTCCAAAATGCTACAGTAAAATGGTTAGATATGAGGTGTGTATACTGTATGGGACGTCCTGTGTTAAACTTGACCATTGTTTTTTTCTACTTAATAGAAATGAGGTCGTTATAGGCCTCTGAAGTCGAATAATGTGACATATCTCCAAAATGCTACAGTAAATTTGTTTGATATGAGGTGTGTATACTGTATGGGACGTCCCTTATGAGACCTGGCATTTACTTTTTTCTACTTATTAGAAATGAGTTCTTTATAGGCCTCTGAAGTAGTAAAATGTGACATATTTCCAAAACACTGCAGTAAAATGTTTTGATATGAGGTGTGCATACTGTATGGGACGTCCCCTATAAGAACTGACCATTCGTTTTCTCTACTTATTAGAAATTAGTTCTTTATAGGCATCTGAAGTAGTAAAATGTGACATATCTCCAAAATGCTGCAGTTAAATAATTTGATATGAGGTGTGCATACTAGGTGGGACATTGAATTCCAGAAACTTTTAATATAGTAAAAAATATATATGAAAAAACAAAAACAAAAGATGTATTTAGAAAGAATGTATATTTTATTTTACTTTTTGTTTTCAAATAATTATGTTGTAAACCTCTACATAAAAATTCTCTAGATGTGACCTATAAAAAAAAAAAAAAAACATTAGTCAAAGAAATACACAACTTGCAAAGACAACATGAGTGTGAATTAAAAGGATAACAGAGTAAAGTACAAAAACTCTTGAAATATGACATCTTATTATATCGTCTCTCACAGATAGATAGATAGATAGATAGATAGAGAAAAAAGAAAGAAGATAGATAGATAGATAGAAAGAAAGAGAGAGAGAAAAAAGAAAGAAAGAAAAAAAGAGATAGAAAGAAAGAGAGAGAGAAAAAAGAAAGAAAGAAAGAAAAAAGAGATAGATAGATAGATAGATAGAGAGAGAGAAAAAAGAGATAGATAGATAGATAGATAGATAGATAGAGAGAGAGAGAGAGAGAGAGAGAGAGAGAGAGAGAGAGAAAAGAAAGAAAAGATAGATAGTGTTACAGGAGAGGCTTCCACTCCGCCTCCTCTAGGTCACCAGAGGGAGCTCTCACCAGAATATTGACTGTTGCTATTCGGACTACAAATCCCATAGGCCCTCATACCTGGGACTGATTACACACACACCTGCAGCTCATCTCACAAACACTATTTAAACACTCCACACACACACCACCGTTGCGAAGTCTTGATTTGCCGTGGTGATCATTTCTGAGCGTTTTCTACTGTGGATTATTTTCTGTGTTTGATCTTGGACTGTTTCTCGTTGTTTGATTCCTTGCCGCCTGCCTCGACCTTTGCCTGTCTTTTGGATTACGATTGTCAGCTACCTGCCCAGACCTCTTGCCTGTCCTTGTTCTGTGAATGTTTGCTGCCTGCCTCGACCTTGTTTGTACCTGTTTTCGACTCTGTGTTAATAAAGCTGCAGATGGATCCTCAATCCGATGACTCCTCATTAGCCTACAGATAGAAAGAAGAAAGAGAGAGAGAAAAAAAAGAAAGAAAGAAAAAAGAGAGAGATAGAGAGAGAGAGAGAAAAAAGAAAGAAAGAAAAAAGAGATAGATAGAAAGAAAGAGAGAGAAAAAGAAAGAAAAAAGAGATAGATAGATAGAGAGATAGAAAGAGAGAGAGAAAAAAGAAAGAAAGAAAAAAGAGATAGATAGAAAGAGAGAGAAAAAGAAAGAAAAAAGAGATAGATAGATAGAAAGAGAGAGAGAGGAAAGAAAAAGGAGAGATAGATAGATAGATAGAAAGAGAGAGAGAGAAAAAAGAGATAGACAGAACGATAGATAGATAGAAAGAGAGAGAGAAAAAAGATAGATAGAAAGAAAGAGAGAGCAAAAAAGAAAGAACGAAAAAAGAGATAGATAGAAAGAAAGAGAGAAAAAAGAAAGAAAGAAAAAAGAGATAGATAGAAAGAAAGAGAGAAAAAAGAAAGAAAAGAGATAGATAGAAAGAAAGAGAGAGAGAAAAAAGAGATAGATAGATAGAAAGAAAGAGAGGGAAAAAAGAGATAGATAGATAGAAAGAGAGAAAAAAGATAGATAGATAGATAGATAGAAAGAGAGAGAGAAAAAAGAGATAGATAGATAGATAGATAGATAGAAAGATAGAGATAGAAAGAAAGAGAGAGAGAAAAAAGAAAGAAAGAAAAGAGATAGAAAGAGAGAGAAAAAAGAAAGAACGAAAAAAGAGATAGATAGAAAGAGAGAGAGAGAGAAAAAAGAAAGAAATGATAGATAGATAGATAGATAGAGAAAAAAGAAAGAAATGATAGATAGATAGATAGATAGATAGATAGATAGATAGATAGAGAAAAAAGAAAGAAAGAAAAAGGAGATATAGATAGATAGATAGAAAGAAAGAGAGAGAAAAAAGAAAGAAAAAAGAGATGGATAGAAAGAAAGAGAGAGAGAAAAAAAGAAAGAAAAAAGAGATAGATAGATAGATAGAAAGAAAGAGAGAGAAAAAAGAGATAGATAGATAGATAGAAAGAGAGAGAGAAAAAAGAAAGAAAAAAGAGATAGATAGATAGATAGATAGATAGAAAGAGAGAGAAAAAAGAAAGAAATGATAGATAGATAGATAGATAGATAGATAGATAGATAGATAGATAGATAGAGAAAAAAGAAAGAAAGAAAAAGGAGATATAGATAGATAGATAGAAAGAAAGAGAGAGAAAAAAGAAAGAAAAAAGAGATGGATAGAAAGAAAGAGAGAGAGAAAAAAGAAAGAAAAAAGAGATAGATAGAAAGAAAGAAAGAGAGAGAAAAAAGAGATAGATAGATAGAAAGAGAGAGAGAAAAAAGAAAGAAAAAAGAGATAGATAGATAGATAGAAAGATAGATAGATAGAAAGAAAGAGAGAGAAAAAAGAAAGAAATGATAGATAGATAGATAGATAGATAGATAGATAGATAGATAGATAGATAGATAGATAGATAGATAGATAGATAGATAGATAGATGGGCAACTCGAGCGCTCTGAAAGCGCTGTTACTGAAATGACCGTATTCATAATAGGCGCACACGCTTTTTTTTTTTTGGCGGCTGGCTTGACCGTGTATTTTCCATACTGTCTATGGTATTTTCAAACCGCGGCTCGCTTGACCCACTCTGGCTTGACCGCAGTGAGTAACTACATCTGTTGTTATTAGCCTATGAGTGACACTTAGCGGCACGGATGTAGCATTGCACATGATTTTAGTATAGGCTTTTCAAACCTGTAGAGACTGCAAGACCTGAAATGGGTGTGTCAAATAAGGGAGACAAACAAAATGTGCAGGGCTGGGGAGGCTCCAGGACAGGTTTGAAAACCCAAAAGTACTGCTTGCATTCATTCGCGATTAATTCATCCAGAAACATAAAAACATAACATAACAGGTCTTGACAAAACAGTGAAGTTTAAGATCATGACTTTGCTCTCTTGCAGATTCAATGTGACAGGTGTTGTAGGTGGTTTCCCATTTTCTGTGTAGGCCTACAGCTACCGTGCAGTACTGAGACGGAATGGTTCTGTGTGTTGTGCAGGACTCACTAAAAAGGGACAAACAACAGGTAAACAGTTAGCCTATATGGTAAATATGTGACATGGCCCATCATTTTGTGTTGCTCCTTTGACCAAGACAACAAATTTCCACTAAATCTCTGCTTTTTTGTGAAATTTAATTTTAGGCTTATTAGATTGTTTTTTGTTGTTGTTTTTCCTGACACAATTTTTTAATTGCTGGCTGTCATTAACACTTTTTGTTGTTTTATATATATATATATATATATATATATTCTTTTTTTTTATCAAAAAAAATTCCACATTTTTCTGTCATTACTTTAGAGAAAGAGAATGAAGCATTATAAATAAACATTGTGATATCAAAATGATAGATCACGTCACATCTAATATGAATAGAGATGTCCTTCTATTTATATATTTATTTATTTTATTTGTTTGTTTGATGTTGTTTGTTTCTCTTTTTTAGAAAACATCAAAACGATGTATAGTGGCAATGGATTTTTTTTTTTTTTTTTTTTTTTAAACATTAAATACATAATTATCTTAAACAGTTGCATGGTTCGTATTGCTTTTAAAGTTTTACTTTTATAAATAGTTTCCAAATATATGTTAATGTCAATTTAAAATTGTTTAAAAACATTTATTTTTCAGTCCACTTTGGTTATAGGCCTAGTAATAAGCCATAATAGTTATGAAATCACATATAAATATTTATCTATATCAATTGTAAAACATTTTAATATCACTTTCTTCAAAAAAACAAACAAACAATATCAGCTTCAATATCAGTGTCTCATGGGCACAAAATATACAATTGTCTTCCACATTAACTTTAAAATACAAGTGTCTAATGAGTGTAGGCCTACTCAATGTTATTTATCTTATATGAAAACTCATTAACTTTGTTCGTTATAGAATATCTATGAGGTGTCATCTATAATTTACTCCAATCTAAAACATGTTTCTTGAACAGAAAGTTCAATGTATTTTTTGAATATAGCAAGAATATATTTTGTTTAGACAAAGCAATTATTACATCCATAACTTAAAAAATGTTTATTATTCAGCCTAAATTGGGAAGTGGCACTTCAAGTGTCTCTAATCCAATAAGCCTCAAAAGTTCTCTGGGAATTGCATACAATTAAATATTGGCTAAATATTTGTAAGTTCTATAAAACTATACCATCATCTTTAATCAATTCCTCAACCAAACCAATTGTCATTAAATTTTTTTTTTTGTTTCTAACCTTGATTTATTTACAGTACTATTCCAAATTGTGCATTAATCCTTGTGGAGGAAGAAATTATTATTGTACCAAGTAAAACCTATTTATGAGTGTACAAGTGTAATTGGTATGTTATTAACATCAAAATTGCATTTTAGTAAAAACTCTGGTGCCTTTTGAAATATAGCATTTGGTTTTACAGTTATAAGACATGTAACTACTTATTTCACTGTTATACTACATAACGGTAATATTACAAAATCCCAAGATCATAAGGTCACATTTGTTAATATTTAAAGAAACAGATGAAAATGAAATCAAACTCTTGATTGTTTAACTTCTGTATGTTTTCTGCAATAAAGGGATGTCATGAGCTAACTGTGTGCACTTAATTTCTTTTTCCTCTCTGAAAATATGACAAAACATGTATTTCTTAATGTGAATGGTCATTACTTGTGAAATCAACCAAATTAATAATGGACTAATTTCACAGCTTTGTCAAATTCCTCTTTTAATATCAATTAGAAAAATAAAAAATAGAAAACTTTAGAAAACCTGTAAAAATGTTCCAAGGGTTGGTGAATACATTCCACGTGGTGTGACATCATCAGGTCACATGACCAGGAAGTTATATAGATTTGCGTTTTTCAAAAAATCATTAAAAATAGACGAAATGACATTTTCCAAATCCAAGTCGTGTATGGTGTGTTCCAAGGGTTGGTGAATAAATCCCAGGTGGTGTGACATCATCAGGTCACATGACCAGGAAGTTATATAGATTTGCGTATTTCAAAAATTCATAAAAAAATAGATGAAATGACATTTTCCAAATTCAAGTCGTGTATGGTGTGTTCCAAGGGTTATTGAATAAATCCCAGGTGGTGTGACATCATCAGGTCACATGACCAGGAAGTTATATAGATTTGCGTATTTAAAAAAATTCATTAAAAATAGACGAAATTATATTTTCTAAATCCAAGTTGTGTATGGTGTGTTCCAAGGGTTAGTGAATAAATCCCAGGTGGTGTGACATCATCAGGTCACATGACCAGGAAGTTATATAGATTTGCGTATTTCAAAAATTCATTAAAAATAGACGAAATGACATTTTCCAAATTCAAGTCATGTAGGCTATGGTGTGTTCCAAGGGTTATTGAATAAATCCCAGGTGGTGTGACATCATCAGGTCACATGACCAGGAAGTTATATAGATTTGCGTTATTCAAAAATTCATTAAAAATAGACGAAATTATATTTTCTAAATCCAAGTTGTATATGGTGTGTTCCAAGGGTTGGTGAATAAATCCCAGGTGGTGTGACATCATCAGGTCACATGACCAGGAAGTTATATAGATTTGCGTATTTCAAAAATTCATTAAAAATAGACGAAATGACATTTTCCAAATTCAAGTCATGTAGGCTATGGTGTGTTCCAAGGGTTAGTGAACAAATTCCAGGTGGACTCGTTACGTGTTGTCTTTTGCCGCCCCAATAACACCAAATTTTGTCATGACCTCAATGTAACCTTTTCTGACAACATCGTGTCCAAGGTAGACACATGTAACAGCCATGGTAACAGCACTCATTACTGTCAGAATGAGTAAGCTGGCCAATCAAATCAAAGAAGGCGGGGCTTACTGTTCACAGAAGACGAGTGCGAATTCCAATGCAACGCTTTCCTTTTAGTAGCCTAGTGAAAGAGTATATGGAAGGGATGGGCAAATGAAGCCTCATGAAGCACTCAGGCTTTCCCCTGATTGTTCCGGAAAAAGATTCAAAGCATCAAGAGTGTTGAAAACAGGACCATCATCTTGTGACTGGTTAAATAGCCATTCACCCACAGGTGGTGGGTGCTGTTTGGTTTTGCGCTAGTGTTCTCCGACTTCGCGTGCAGCCGTGCACGAGCGCAAAACCTCACAACACCCACCCCCTGTCGGTGATTGGTTGGAACACTATTTATTTTGGTTTTGAGTGGTTGCATGGTGAAACCAATTGTTTTTGTGTGCAGATCTCAGAGCCTAGGCTGCCTACAGAGACGCGTTTTTTTTTTTTGACGGCCTGCTTATGGGGCGGGCAGCTAGCGGATCCTTAGGAAAGATTAGATGAATCTTTTATGTTTGGGCCTGAAATCGCTGATACAACCTTTAAGCACAAATAAAAGCCTGACAATGCTAAATGTTCAGTTTTCAGATAATATAATTCACATATAAAAGTGTGCCAATAAATTAAATGTAACAATTAGGCCTACATTAATACTAATTAGTTAATTGCTTGATGCAAGCAAATGGTGGTTTAATTATTCTATGATTTATATGCTGTTTAAATGGCAGAATATATGATCATGTAACATAGGCTATTATTAAAAAAATATGTTTAGTAGGCCTAAATGGACTTAATTTTCCAAAAACCGCTAGAGTAGTGGTCTGGGTTCAAAGATTCCGACACGCAGAGTGAAGCATTCACGTGACTGGAAAGAAAGTGAGGCTTCGTTTTTCGTTGATCACGTGTTTCTCTGAAAACAGTAGGCTACGCGCTCCGGCACAGAGCTTCATGAGAAATTGCGCCGCGAACTCGATACACGCTTTGAAGCTTCATTGTCATATGTAACATCCCTAGTATATGGCGAGTAAGTAGCGACCGACAGTAATATCCAGTGATGCAAACTAGGCTACTCAACTTTTTTTTAACTTTCATCGTTTTGAATTGAAAACATGTAGGCTATATGTAATTCATGTTTTGCGTTTTTGACATATCAGACACAAATAAGAGTGAATGTTTTTATTTTATTTTTTATTATTTGCAAATTGTTTAAATTGATTACTTAATAACTATAGACCTGGAACTTTTACCGTTCTTATTTCTTTTTTGTTATTCCCTTAAATCCCTTGTAGTCTTTTAAATATTTAATTCCTTTTAATTAAAAAATAAATTACCCAATAACACTCAGTATATATTAGGGATGCCATAATTCTCAGTATCATCGGTTTTGCATTTAAATAATTTCTATCCATTTGATTTCTTTCCAAATTGGCTGTTTGTGTGTGCCCGTGAGTCTACACCAGTGTTGGGAAAGTTCACTTTCTACATAAACTATTTCAAAGTTCAGTTCACAAATTTTAAAATGAACTAGTTAAGTTCATAGGTCATACTTCAAAATTTTGAACTAAGTTCACAGTTCCAAAAATGAACTAGTTCATAGTTATTTTTTTCCATAATGTTGCTACGAGCTATTTATTTATTTTTTCTAAAAATATTTCCACTGCCCATATAGAACCACAGACAGCAATTATTAAAAATGTGCTGCTTGAATGGTCTTTTTTAATGAGGAATTATTAAAAGAAAAACAGGACAGTAGTCCTTAAGGTGCAAATGTTTTTCAATTTGAATAATTTTCCATTTCAGTACATACTAAAAAGGAATACTGGAATCCTAGAAAAATATACCAGGCAGGTTCAAGTGCGATCTTTCCCGCTTGGCCCGTTGAATCTGCTCCTAGATTACTGAAGGGTGTTCCACACACCCTGTGAAGTCATGGACCCCTGCCTTCTGGCAGCTGGTGTCGACATACCCATTCTCCAGCAAGAAGTTGGTCATTCTTCTTGCTAAGACGGAGAAGCAAATCTTGCTTTTGACGTTGAGCAATGCGATGCTCCGGAATTGGCCAATTTCCCTGGAGTCCTTTTCCTTGGGGATGAAGACAGCCAGTGCACTCTGCCATGCCTTATAAATAGTATTTTTTTCTCCTTAACCTCTTACTGTTCCTGTCGCCTAAGCATAGAAAAACAAAAAAACACTCTGATGTGCCAAGCCATCAGAACCGAACGAACCGAAAACCGTAGTTAAAAAAAACGATGTAGGTCTATGTATTGAACCATGGGCTAACTATATTGTTGCATCCTTTATATACATATAACTTCATACATATACATATACATATACACTCACCTAAAGGATTATTAGGAACACCTGTTCAATTTCTCATTAATGCATTAATGCAATTATCTAATCAACCAATCACATGGCAGTTGCTTCAATGCATTTAGGGGTGTGGTCCTGGTCAAGACAATCTCCTGAACTCCAAACTGAATGTCAGAATGGGAAAGAAAGGTGATTTAAGCAATTTTGAGCGTGGCATGGTTGTTGGTGCCAGATGGGCCGGTCTGAGTATTTCACAATCTGCTCAGTTACTGGGATTTTCACGCACAACCATTTCTAGGGTTTACAAAGAATGGTGTGAAAAGGGAAAAACATCCAGTATGCGGCAGTCCTGTGGGCGAAAATGCCTTGTTGATGCTAGAGGTCAGAGGAGAATGGGCCAACTGATTCAAGCTGATAGAAGAGCAACTTTGACTGAAATAACCACTCGTTACAACCGAGGTATGCAGCAAAGCATTTGTGAAGCCACAACACGCACAACCTTGAGGCGGATGGGCTACAACAGCAGAAGACCCCACCGGGTACCACTCATCTCCACTACAAATAGGAAAAAGAGGCTACAATTTGCACGAGCTCACCAAAATTGGACAGTTGAAGACTGGAAAAATGTTGCCTGGTCTGATGAGTCTCGATTTCTGTTGAGACATTCCGATGGTAGAGTCAGAATTTGGCGTAAACAGAATGAGAACATGGATCCATCATGCCTTGTTACCACTGTGCAGGCTGGTGGTGGTGGTGTAATGGTGTGGGGGATGTTTTCTTGGCACACAGGCCCCTTAGTGCCAATTGGGCATCGTTTAAATGCCACGGCCTACCTGAGCATTGTTTATGACCATGTCCATCCCTTTATGACCACCATGTACACATCCTCTGATGGCTACTTCCAGCAGGATAATGCACCATGTCACAAAGCTCGAATCATTTCAAATTGGTTTCTTGAACATGACAATGAGTTCACTGTACTAAAATGGCCCCCACAGTCACCAGATCTCAACCCAATAGAGCATCTTTGGGATGTGGTGGAACGGGAGCTTCGTGCCCTGGATGTGCATCCCACAAATCTCCATCAACTGCAAGATGCTATCCTATCAATATGGGCCAACATTTCTAAAGAATGCTTTCAGCACCTTATTGAATCAATGCCACGTAGAATTAAGGCAGTTCTGAAGGCAAAAGGGGGTCAAACACAGTATTAGTATGGTGTTCCTAATAATCCTTTAGGTGAGTGTACATATACATATACATATACATATACATATACATACATACTTACTTACTCATGGATCAGATGCATTGTTTTGTTGGCATTTACCCTGGAAGGGTTAGAGCTGTCATATGTACAAAACACAGGCATAATGAACACTGATGCAACAGAAGTGACGTGATCATGAACACAAGCAAAAAAAAAAAAAAATTGTTTCATACTGTTAAAAATTATATGATATGATCCACCTACACAAAATTCCCCCTTACAGTTCTTATCCAATAGTTTTCTTAATGAGTGCACCTTTTCAAAACTCATCACAATTATAAAGACTAGGTTAAGTTACAGTGAGTAGAGCTTAAATCTGCATATGATAGACAAAGTATATTTTAGATTTATAATGCTAAACATGCCTGCCTGAGTAGAATAATACACTTACAAGTAATGTCTTTCAGCTGGTAAGTTTTCTTACTGCTTAATACCCAAGTAAAAATAATAGGCAACACTTTGGAGTAAGGTTTCATTATTTAACTATTATTACTGGTGTGTATCCCGCTATGCACACTAGTAATGTTTATTTTCTAAGGCACATTTATAAAAGGTACTTAAATGTCCTAACTTAACTAAGGCTTAATCTAAGCCCTGTCCTAAACCAGGCCAACATGAACTAACAACGAACAACACTTCGACAGCATTTAGCCTATTAATATTAGATCATGCTAATCTCAACATTTATAAGTGTACTAATATATTTTTAGATCAAAAGTCGTATTTGTTAACTAACATTTTCATTAACAAAGGTTAATAAATGCTTTAAAAACATATTGCTCAATGTTATTAACTAATGTCAACAAATGAGACCTTTTTGTAAAGTGGATGACTGCAAATGTTACAGAAACCAGACAAGAGATTGATTTCCTGCACTGACTGCATTCTTTTACTTTCCTTTCATTCATTCACTCCTTTTTTTAAATGAAAGTGTCCCGAAGTTTACAACTGAAAATTCACACAATCTATTTTGTTGATGAAATGAATGTTAGCCATCATAATTAGGAGTTTTCAAATAAAATAACTTGGTTTGAAAAATTGGTTTATTTAACTTTTTAATTTTTAACTTTTCAGACATTGAGGAAAGGCACTTTCTTGTGTAACATTCTATTAGCAACATGGTTTGCATCTGTCAGTCATCATTATAAACCTGACAGACTTCCTCTTTCCATCTGAAATGGGATTGACCCTATATGTACCCCTGTAAATTGCTCAAGAGGGAGAATGCTTACAACAAAGTGCACATCTCCACAAACTTCAAGATTATGTCGTAATAGGTTATGAGCCACAAAATGAACTTAAAGGGATATATTGCCATTTTTATGCCACTCAAAACTGAGTGCAGCTCATGGACAAAGCAAAATTTAAGACTACTCTTCATAAGAAACCCACATGAAAACAACCACAAATTATGACAAAAACTTTAATCTGTTGATTTCTCAGGTTACATGATAATTAACAATAATAATAAATGTCTTGGTTACATGTGTTACACTTTAAAACAGCCATAAGAATACATATTATCTTTCCGCTCCATGATTTTGTCCTTGTTTGTTTCTAAAAAGCTCATCCGACACTCCTTCTAAGATCCAGGAGACTTACGAACTGCTATTTCGTCTTGACCTATATCTTTTTTTTTCGGCCAAGCGACCTGAAACACCCTGTTATTAGGATAAAATCAACATCTATCCCATAGTTTGACATCTAGCACCAGAGTGACTTGATTTAACAGAGTTTAACAGAGACATTCTCTCTGTTCCACATATCTGCAGTATGAATACTGAAATGCTACATCTAAATATTGTGAAATTAATTTTTGGTGGTATTCTAGCCTGTGTGAAATTACTTCGCAATCATACTTGTTTTTTGTCCTCTTTTATTGGAAAAGCACATGGGAAGGGAGTTTATTTTAAGAGTGAATGCACATTATCCACAGCCATGATTTCTATCATAACCAGTAGGAATGATTTTCAATGCCCTTGAAATCACATAAATCACAAACAAAGTTACAACAAATGATCTAAACAAGCTACAGTAGTAATACTTGTGAACAAAAAAAGGAACAAAAATACCTTGCTAATTAGGATGTGTTAAGTTGAAAAGTAGCAATAATAAAATAAAAATAAGGTCAAGGGACTAAATGGTTGATTTAACAATTTACAAAACCGGTTTATAATTTACATCACATAGCTTTTGAGTTAGACATCATGCTGAGGTGTGTGCAAGAATATGCTGCATGTTAGAGAGGTTATAGCATTGACACCATCTGTATCCAGAGAACGCTTCATTCACGCTAATGCAAGCGCTAGGAGCAGCTTTTGATGTGCAGATGAACTCCCGTCTGAGCATTCCAGAGGTTTTAAAATTGCGTGCACGTGACTGAAGGACACAATGGAACGGAGTGAGCGCACATTTGTGTGTCCGTCACTTTGCTTTTGTAGCTGACATTAGTGAGATGTTGTAAAGGTCTAAAGGAGGTCAGGCAAGTGACTATAGACCGAGTCGAGTAGCGTCTGGCTTGCTTCTTGACTCTTCACCCCGGCGATCTCGAACAAGCGGTCCAGCTTGTCCTCCGCCATCGGGATCTCCTCAATGACGTGGAGCTCCTCGGGGTTGAGAATGTGCAGCATATCATCGAAGATGGGCTGCAGGTCACAGGGGTCCAGACGCACCTGCCGAAGCACAGTGTCCTTTTTCTCTGAGGGACAGAAGAATCCAGCGTCGCCATTAACACAATTATTCATTATACTCTTTACGATCAATTACTAAAAGAAAAGTGCAAAATATTGAATACAATATATGGTAGAACATAGAGCATCCACAAGGGGGCAATACTGTGAAAAATTACAATACCTTTCGCATGTTTGGGGAAACCTGAACAATTTAGGACACTTAAATTATAATTTAAACTTTAATTTAATTACTTACACTAATTTAAATGGTTAAATCAAAAGAATATCGATATATATATATATATATATATAGAGAGAGAGAGAGAGACAGAGATGAGAGATTTATCTATATAAAATAATAATATCTATAGAAATAATATAATCATAATATTAAAGAAATCTCTAAAACAATAAAATATGTATATAATATATTTGTTTTAGTTGTTTTTATGTCTGATTATATATATATTATTTAAATAATATTAAATTAATTTATTATTATTATGTATTATTATTTATAAATATATCTAATATAAAATAAAATAGCATAACATTTAATACATAATAAAAGTATCAATGATAACATTTCTTATGATTTAATCGTTTGCATATTTAAAGCGGTTAAACATATGATGCAGGAACATAAAGCTTTCACAAGGAGGCCAACTATAAGAAATTACTTTTAATCACAATAAAGATCATCAAACAACACTGAAGTATTTGAGGAAACCTGTTTATATCTTTGAGGAATTCAGGGCACTTAAATGATGTTAAAGTTTATTTAAATTGTATTAAATTTTAATTTAAATTGTTAAATTACGAGAAACAAAATTAAATAATAATAATAATAATAAGATAGATTTTTATATAATTATAGATTGGGGGTGTTCAGCAGTGTTTAGCTCCAACTTGCCTCAACACACCTACCTGGAAGTTTCTAGCATGGCTAGTAAGACCTTGAATAGCTGGTTCAGGTGTGTTTAGTTGGGGTCAGAGCTGAACTCTGCATGACAGTGGCCCCCCAGGAACAGGATTGGACACCCCTGTTATCGATTTTTTTTTACTACCAAGTACCAACTCTTATTGGTGTGTTGTTCTAGCTGTGTTCCTGTTTATCCACGTGCTCTTACCTTTGGTTATAAAAGAGCCCGTCCGGCTGAGGGCAGAGTCCTTGCTGGAAGTGGAGTCACAGCGCAGCAGTGGCTCGGATTCGTCGGGAAAGAATCCCTTGGTGCGCTCCATGGGGGACTGCTCCACCACCACACCGGGCGACTCTAAAGGCTTATGGCTGGGGCTCAGACAATGGCTTACATTCACAGCCGTCATTAGCTTGTTCAGGTCAACCTACGGCAAAAGAGGTGTCACAGTACATGTTAATGACGGCGATGAGAAAATCATTCTGGCACACACATATTTGTTTAGAGATTCCTTTTCAAGCTGTTCTGAACTCACAAGTGTAGTCTGTCAGGACAAACAAAGATTTCTTGGAACAACTATTATGTGAGTAATGGATTTGGAAGAATGAGGGTCTTTGCTGACAGACAGCGATGACTGTATTAATGTGTGGGCTCTACAAGTGTATCACTATGTGCCCATGGCCGGGTCGGTACAAAGGGTTCGGCCTTCGCAGACCTGGACCACCCACTTGAGTCCTGTCCCTGCTGCCCTTTGCGTCATGGGAGGACAGATGAAAAAGATCAAGTACAGCCAGAAATTCACTGCCCACAGAGCACATAGCCTGTGTTACATTCACAACCATACTTGTTATGCCAATGTGTTTGAACATGAATAGTGCATTTCCTAGAATGAGTTCACAACAAGTCGGTACAATCCGGATTTTATTACCACAATCTAGTACTGTTCTTTAGTCTGTACTGGATACTAAAGGCCAATGTGGCATTACAATAACATTACCAAAGATACAATAGCTAAGCTTTCTTTTTAATGTTTGATAGAAATTCAAAAATTTCCATAAAATAAAAATAAAATTTGATATTCATATTCATAAGTATCAAATTTGATATTTATGAATACAACCATTGCCAAGTAACATTAGAGACAGGAAAGGTCAGTAAAAGATGCTTAGCGCTTAAAATAACAGGGTTCTCTGGAAATCATTTGATTGTAATGTAGCAGCTGAAATCACAATCAAATAGACTTGGCGGCCACTAAAAAAACTGTGGTGATTTCCAGGTTGGGAAATCCTGACATAAGCTATTCAGGGAAGCGTATATAAAAAGCCTGGGCAGGTATTCAAACTTTGAAGTGGCAGATCCGAACTGTAGGAAAGATGGAAACCACTCCATTTCCAGGAAAGTTTCCCTTGGAATAAGCAGTGAATAATCAATGGCACGTAGAAAAGCAGACCATTACTCTGAGTGGCACTCTGAGAGATCACATTTAGTCATTCATTAGTCACCCACCCCACATAGAGAAAAACAGCTCTGAACTCAAAGACACCACCAATAAAGCAGTGAAATGGCAACACAAGTGGCCAAGAAAGTTAATATATGAGTAATGCAGCATTACAGACCATTGGCATTTTTTTCCGTCTGATATTTTTCATGCTATTGCAAAAGTACATCAAATATTTGAGAGTTTTTCTGGGAAATTAATTAAATGTGACAACTCACAGTGATGACTTCAGAGGTTTTTTTTTTTTTTTTTTTAAAGATTTATCTTCCACGGAAGAAAGAAAGTCACATAATTTTGATACAACATGAGGGTGAATTTTCAAACTGGGTGAAATAGTCCTTGAAACAGTAAGAACTAAGCTGACAGATAAGACTGCTCCACCCTGTCCCAGAAGTCATCTATTGGTGCTGAAAGGAAGGAAGCGAGTGTGCCGCAGCACGTGCAAGATACAAAAATAGACATTTTTTACAAGGGAAACCAGAATGACTGTGTCAATTACAGATGCATCTCTCTGGTGTGCATTGCTGGCAAATGTTTACCCATTTATATCTAACTGCAAAAGCTTAATGCCCCCATAAAAGTAAAAAAAAAAAAAAAAAAGACTTATTTTTTCTTTAAAATTTGACATTATTTTCATGCCAATTAAACGTTTCCCCACAAAATTCTCAGTAATGTAATGCGAAGGTCAACAAGCACTACCATGATGTGTACTTCAAATTAATTGTACAAATATAAAAATACAAATAATTGTATAATAATAAAATTATGTACTGTAAAGTTGTGGGTGGGGGGGGTTAAAATCACAATACTAAGAATGAGATTTTTACAGTAGTCTAGTGTGCTTGAAAGAAACTAATGTCAACATTTTTTTTTAAATGTCTTCAGTAAAAAGAGTAATATTGTGAAATATTATTACTATTTAAAATAACTTTTCTATTTTATTATATTTTAAAATGTAATTAATTCTTGTCTTGACAAGGCGACTTAGTGCTCAAGAAACATTTCTTCTTATTAATAATGTTGAAAACAGCGGAGCTTGCTTAATATTTCTGTGGAAACCCTGATACTTTTTTCAGGATTCTTTGAATAGAAAGTTCAAAAGAACAGCATTTATTTGAGATATATATTTTTTAATAATGTAAGAGTCATATTTGATCAATTTAATGCATCCTTGCTGAATAAAATGTATACATTTCTTTAAAAAAAGATCCAAAACCTTTAAACAGTATATATGTACACATATCAGCATGATCTTATTGCAGAACCCATATTGTTTGTATTAGAACTGACCCCGTTTCCATATCTAAGGTCTAGTGTCAACGACACCAACAAACGCATTATTCTGAGGACACAGTCTACTGTTCAGACAAGTTGCATGTCGCAGGAAGAAGGATGGGCGTATACCCAAATATCTTTTCTATTCACATCCAGCAGAAAAGCTGTTGGCAAACGTCTGAAACCACAACATGGGAGCCGCCAAGAACGCTGTGCCATCAACCACCAGGACACAAGCCACAGATGTGGAAAGTGTGTCACTCACACACTGATCTTATTAACCGCAGCTAACACTGCTCCAGACTCAACAAGACCACCTACAGAACACAGCGCATGGTCCACATCTGACTATAGAAAGCTTGCTAGTGGAACTTTTAACATGATACTTTTTTTTTTTTAAATGACCAAAACTTCTTTGTGGCTTGGAAAAACCTGTCAAAATGCTGTATATAAATAGTAGCACAGGACAGACTGAGTGCTGGTGACAGTGTCTAAAAGTTCTGGGGCTGTTTGGCTGGCGTCCACGACAAGTGGAGCGCTGGGTGTGTTTATCCTCTGAGGGCCCTTATCTGAGGTTTGCTTGCATGTTGAGTACAAGTATGTATGACTCTGTATCCTTTGTTTCGTTGGCAGTAAAAGAACTATCAACACAAGAACCCCAGAGATAATCAGAATGAATATGAAATTAAAAAGTACAAGAGACTAAATGTTTGATTAAATTTAGCATATTCCTTCCTTACTTTCCAGACATTTCTGGGCCTCGAAGTGACCAAATGTCCTTAACACATTTAATCTGACACGAACATCTGCCTCTTCCTTACCATGTGCAGTTCATTCACCTGACGGGAGGTTATGCGTGCTGTGGCACTGTGGAGTATGGGATACAAGTGATTTGATCTGGAAACACGTGGTGAGATGGTTCACCCCAAAAATAAAAGCCCCATCAGCATTTTCTCACCCTCATGTTGTTCCAAACTTGAATGACTTTCTTTCATTTATGGACCATAAAAGAAGATATTTTGTAGAATGTTGGTAACCAAACTGTTTTGGTTACAATTGACACATTTCTCGTTTGAAATGACATGAGGGTAAATGATGACAGAATTTACATTTTTGAGTGAACCCAAAAGTTATTAAATCTTTAATAGCCATTTAAAACCCATTAAAAAAATGTATCTCATGCAAATATTAATGCATTCATGCTACATCTGAGCTGCAATAAATATATCTAAATACCAATTCAGATTCAGATGAAAAAAAAAAAATAATAATAATTCATGGCCATTGTAGCTTAAAGGTTTTTGTGCAATAAATGATGTTGAACAACAACAACAAAAAAATTCTATGTAATTTTTGTAAATGGTCACTTTCATGCTTTTCTCACTTAACTAAATGATGACTTTAAATTATCTTTTGGGGGTAATTTCTCAGACAAATTTGATGCGCATTTAACTTGCAATTAATTAGACTAATTAATTGGCACATCATGTATTTAATTAGATTAAAATTTGTTTATTTATAATATTCAATGATTCTCAAATATCTTTTTGGGACCAAATTTTGCTTAGTAGTTATTGATAAAAATATTCATTGTCATGGTTTTATAATATTAAGTGATTCAAAAATCATTTTCAAATTTTGAACATGAGGACGAGTGATGTGAATGAATGGAGAACTGCTTTAAAAAGGTGAACAAGATGTGCTCTGAGAATGCTCTACCTTTACAGACGCAAGTTCAGTGAAAGTCAACACCCGCACTGGCAATTAGGTGATTATGAGGTGGCGTTGACAGGCAGGCATATAAATATGTCTGAGAGTTTTATCTCAGTTTATCCTGGTTATATCAGTGGCATCAAAATTTGTCCAAAAGCCTTAACTTCACCATCTACAGTGACCTTGAGACAAGGACAGAGTAAATAAACTGGCTTTTATCAAATCTGCACACAGGAAAGGCTTGAAACACTAAAATGAAAGTTGATGACTGATCCTCCATCTCCGGTAGCCAGTCAGGCCTTTGTCATTAGTAATGCAGCTTAATGGGATGCAGCCAGGAGTCATGAGGCACTCATGTGGCTTGTTTAACCTTCTGCACACGTATTATCCAAACAGAGTGTTATTAGACCTGGGGCGTGAGTGTTATGTAAGACTATACACACATGACAACTTGATCAATTATCGTGGCCTGACTAATACAGCAGCTTGTGGCTTGACTATGACAGGAAAAATGTTTGCTAATACAAACATAAAATGTAAACAATTTAATCAACTTTCTTTTTATTTTTTTTTTAATTATATGAATAAAATATATTTCTATATTTTTAATAATAATAATATATATTTATATAAAATATTCAATAAAACAATACAAATATTATTAAAATAATAGTTTTTTTTTCTTCTTTTCTCACCTTACATGTGAAAATGAGTCCAGCTGTATCAGTAGCCTTATAAAAGTTGTTTTATTCTACATGAAGCATGTTGCCTCATGGGTGCTGCTAAGTTGAGGTCACATGACCAGCTGAAAATGGCTCACTTACTGTAAAAAGCTCACGTCTACAATGATGTCTGTGACTGAAAATGTTTTTGCAAAAAAGAAACACTTCATTGTCAATTGAAAACCTAGAGATGCTCACCTGAGGATTGTCTTCCATGACACTGCGTATCTTGTCCACCACGTCAATGCGGCGTTGGCGGTGAAGGGCATTGATCAGCTTAGCCAGGTTGGCGTCACTGTCACGTATGGTCCAGTGCTGCAGGGCAGCGTACGCCCTCTCGTGATCTGCCGAGTAGCCGTTGGAAAAGGCGGCCACCTCTCGCTCGTTGGCACTGGCCAGAGACTTGTACATGTCAATCCACTGACTGCCAATCTGTGCTGCCACCAGCTTCAAGATGTCAACACCTATAGAATGAGAGCAAAGGTCAATCCTATGTTCATCTACTGTATACTCTAGTTTGAACCTTCGATATATTACAGTGCAGCATGCCATATATTGATATACAGTCCAGTTCAAAATATGGGGGCAGTATGTATGCATTAAGAAATTAATACTTTTATTCAGCAATTTTGCATTGTATTGATAAAAAACGTTAGTAAAAACATTCTTGTAAGGTTACATAAGATTTCCATTTTAAATATTTGTTTTACTTTCTATTTGTCAATGAATCCTGACCATATGCAATATAAAATATAGTTATATAAATAAATAATGATTTCAACATTGATAATAATAAGAAATGTTTCTTGAGCACCAAATCAGCACACTAGAATGATTTCTGAAGGATCATGTGACACTGAAGACCATAATGATAATGATGTTGAAAATTCAGCTTTGCTATAACAGGAATAAACTACCTTTTAAAATAAATGTTAAATTAGAAACAGTTATTTTAAATTGTAAAAATATTTCACAATATTACTGTATTTGTAATCAAATAAATACAGCCTTGGTTAAAGGGACACTCCACCCATTTGCATTAAGCTTTGCATTGTTAGAAACCCAGTCATACTATTGAATGGTCGTGCAACACTCTCTCATTTTCCCCTGAGACGGGAGAAATCCGTTATTTACCTCTTACACTTCCTCCTACAATGACGCAAAAATCGTCATTTTGCGTCATTGTAGGAGGAAGTGTAAGAGGGGGGGATTTCTGTTGAGACTACAAGCACTAGTTCCTCATCTTTCCCAGGGGGCGGGACCCGCTCACGCTACAGACCTATTACAGATCAGTGGGTGGGACTTTACTCTCTGAAACTGAAAGCAATATCCTCCATCTTGTTTGAAGCTAAGCTAACAGGCGCTGTGGAGACAGATGTAAAGTTATGACAATAGCGGAGGAGAGTGCTCAATATGATATAGAAGAAGAGGATTTCGGAATTCTGATGCTTGAATCAGGTGTTTGTGGCTACCTTTACAAGCCGCATTATAGCGAAGAGCAGCCGAGGCAGAAGACCTGCCTGCCGCGGACGAGGAGCCCGGACTGGCTCGGGTTAGGGCGGACTGGTGGCGCCGGTGATCTCACTATGCAACTACGAACCGCTACGAACACAGAGATAGAGACCGTCTGCGGCAAAGAATTTCAACGATGACAATTTCTCCTGGACGAAATCTTTGAATCAGACGAGGACACGGACGTTTGTGTTGAGAACTATCCTAGTTTCGCACCGCATATGTTCTGACTGAACATCCAGGTACCATGCAATAATTCACCTTTTCGAAAGAAATACAAACGAGGAGTAATGAGTTCGCCAACTAACTAGACATTTTGTGTGAATGTGAAATGAATTTCAAGCTCTGGTGGTAGCTAGCCTTGTAGACGGAAGAGTGATTTCTCTTATAGGCAGATATGCGCTTTCTGGATTAGTGGGAGTGGCTTGCGGAGCTGTGCAATGTGGTGCATTGTGGGAGTTGTTGTCTTTCATACAAATGCGTCCTGAAGTTATTTTTTGTCTTTCCTCGGTCACGAAGGCACCAAATTCAAAATTTATTTTACATTTCGACTACATATATGACCCACTTTAAATAAAAAACAATGTTCAAATGGGTGGAATGCCCCTTTAAGAATAAGAGACATCTGTTCAAAAACCAACCCCAAACTTTTAAACGGTAGTGTATGCATTGACTTTTGTATCTGCTGTATCCAAAACCATTAATGTGTCTTGGAAATGTAATGCAGTCAGCATGATGTGCAGTTGGCGCAGTATAGTGTAGACAGACACAGTTAGCGAATGGCATCATACAGTGTAGAAGGGCAGCACTCTTGGGTTACAGTACACCAGCGGCTTCTGTGGGACATGCTGTCCCATGGATAAGGTCATAAGAATGACCTAGATTGATGCCTGTGCTTATATACTTGGTGTAGTGTGACAAACAGTTGCCTCCTAGGGAATCCTTCTAAGAGTGAACCTCAGAGAAATGTGAGCGCAATCTTAATGATTTAGCTTGCACGATATGCAGATATGTTGCATATTTCCACTTGATACTTATTAGTGGTGTTTGTTAACGGTCATACTTAGGGTTAGGGATCTGAATGTTCCCCAAAGTATTAAACTCCAGCAAGTACTGTAACTCATCCAGCACCATGTGTGCTATAGACATGAATGATAAATCATGAATATATCCTCCACCAATATATACCTCCCCCAAATTTTGTGGGAAAATCCCATATATTCACAATGAAGAACACGAGCCATATCAATGATACTAAACAAATACTGCTATGGATCAGAATACAATGCGTTCCAAGCTAAGGTGATTTTTTTATGACAAGCACCAATCTGGTTTTTTCCACGTTTTTATTTTATTTATTTTTTAGAAAATGTAAAAATCTAGTTGTATTTCATTATATCTACCCGCTTGGTAATTATTGTGTAAAAGCAGACTATTAAAAAAGTGAAAAAATACCCATATAGTTGTAAACTGTTAAATGCTGTTAAACAGCTGTATTTAAAAAAACAAAACAAAAAACAACAACTTTAAAGTATTAAATATGTCGAATAAAACAAAATAGCCTAATACTTTGGTAACTCTTTATTTTACAGTGTCCTTGTTACATAGGCCTATGTTACATGTACTTACATAGTAATAACAGTAAATTATGCATAATTACATGCAACTCACCCTCAACCAAAACCTAACCCTATAGTAAGTACATGTAGTCAATTATTATTACTCAGTACTTAAATATATAATTACACTGTAACAATGACACCTTAATATAAAGTGTAACCAATACGGTAATATCAATAACTGCATTCTATAGTTTATGAAAAACTCTTGTTTGTCAAAGAACACATTATAAATCATGTAATCTTCCATGAAGAGGACCCAACATAAAACAACACAGATCAATCCATGTTGAATTCGTGTCTACTGAAGATGAACGTGAGAGTTCAGCGTAACAGGATGACTGTGGGGGACAACTGCTGCTGGAAGGTATTAACGCATCTATCTGTAAGCCAGATCTGTCTTATTTGGGATCCATCTGTAGCAAATTGAGTGAAGCTCTCTGAGGGTTAGCGTGCCACTGACTGTACTGCGGATCTAAAAATGCCAAGCCTGCGGGCTGCCCATCCTCTCGCCTGTCGTTTCCAGAGGTCGCTCCGGCATGACAGAGTGCTCTGTCTGAGCGATCTAGGCCAAAGTCGATAGGTTGCGTGATACTTTCCCTTGTCTATGACTGTACTGCGTAATGGACTAGGTTGCTAGTCCTGAAGGCAACTTTTATGGAATGCTGGGAAAACATGTGCCACCACTATCTGAATGTACAGCGTGTTTACAAATGTTTCAAGGCTTGTATGTGCTTCAGTCAGCAACTATAATGTTATTCTTGAACTCTATGTGACTATATACACTGTAAAAAAAAAAAAAAATTCTCCATCAGAATTTCACATTTAATTCAATGTTAAAGGTGCATTGTGTAATATTTAGGAGGATCTGTTGACAGAAATACAATATCATATACATAACTATGTTTTCAGTGGTGTATAAAGACCTTCCTTAATGAATCGTTATGTTTTTATTACCTAAGAATGAGCCATTTCTATCTAAATACACCCTTACATTAAAATAGCCATTTTTGCGCCATCATGTTTCTACAGTAGCCCTTAACGGACAAACTGCTCTACAGAGCGCGTTTTGTCACTATGTTGTTCTTCGTGCAAAGAAGCTAGATAAAGTCAGCGAATAAAACACTGACACAATGATGAACAAGTAACAATAATATTCGCAATAACATATCGTTTTACTGAATAATTAAGTAAATATAATTTCTGAATGTATCTTTGTAAAGAAACCTCATTGCTTAACTGGCTACTCTCTGCCGTCTCAAACGACAATATCTTTTCCTGTCGGCCACCGTAACTTCTGTTGGTTGCAATTCGCAACCTCACCACTAGATGCTAAAATTTACACACTGTACCCTTAAATGTTGCCTATATGCATGCAATAATATTTGAAAAAATATTCAAAAATACATACAGTAACACAGTGACATAGCGAGTGATGCAAGTAGTCAAAAAAAATCATCCTTTTGTGTTTAAAGGAGACGTATTTGAGACACGCGTCACTACCAGGTGTAAACGGCTGACCACTTGTGATCGACCACCCTATGTGCATCATAGTAACAGCTGTCAACACAAAAGGCATTAAGTGAAAGTGAGGAAACACAGTGGATCATTTACATGTACAAGGACAAAAGCTTATCAGCCACAGCCGTTTACAACAGAACAAAGCCTTAACATCTTCATATGAGAAATCAAATGAGGTGGCAAACCGGCTGCAACAGGTCTAGGTTGGCTGGGAAACAAAGGGATCCTCAAAGGGAGTCAGGACTTCCCCTTTTTTAGCGAGTCGCTGTGGTGGCTTTGCCGGAATGTCTCACAGCAACGCAGTCATCCCATAAATCCCTGACACCTCATACACGATACCAGCCGCAGTAATTACCACTTCCCCATCAAAACAATGATGAAGACCAGGGGAGGCTTGCTCGCAAGGGGATCCTACAAGCTTCCCCCGAGTTTCCCTGACTCTTACACAAAATGCTGGCAGAGTTAGGCTCACCCATGAAGGTCCTAATCATCTCTTATAAAAGCCCCAGCCCACCCTGATTCTGGGCAGTGGGCTTTTATAGATAACACCTATTGCAGAGGTTGTTATATGGGGCGTACATGCGGGTGGTTCTACGTCTTTGATCTCCGCTATGCGTGCTTTGTTATACCTCCAATGAAAGAATTCATTATTTGTACGATCGCTCCTTCATCTTTATATATGTTTCCCATGCGGCCCTTTATGGCCATTATTTCACTAATGTAGTAAACGGACACACATGCACATGCACTTCAGGCCGCCCAATTACACACCTTGAATGCATTAGGGAAATGTTTTGTTGTGTTTGTGGAGGCAACCGGCTGTGTAAAGGTTACCTGTGCTTTCTAACATGATTCGAGGAGGCTCTACTATATTAGTTTAGCGTGTAATAAATGATTTGCTCGCAGAAGTCAATAAACAACGCAATTGTTCACGTTTAAGAGTGCATGGGAGAAAAACACCACAGTAAAAATAGTGCAAATGTTTTTTTTTTGTACCTGGTGGAAGTGTTTAACTTTTTCTTTTTATTTACGTTTTATCCTCGTGAGCAGGTCATTGTTTTCCCTTTCCTTGATATCCCACTATTTTCAAGGCCAATTAACTTTTTGAATCTTGTGTTAGGTTGCTAGGGTGTTAAGGTGTGGACATATTTATCATTTTTTGGCAAATTTGTGGCGAAATCCAGACATTTCAATAGGAATCCACGTGATTAGGAATTTCGCATAAGGGCGAATGATTTCCCCATGCACATTTTTCATCAGGTTTATTTGGTCATGTGAATCCTCTGTTTTGACCAACACAAAACTGCTTGGTTTGACTTCTGTGTGAGTTGTGCATACTTAGCCTGGTAATACCAAACTCTGCTACTTCGCTTTGCTTCGTAGACAGAGTCTGGCATGGCATAATTGAAAAGCGTTTTCTTTCTCGCGGGGAGGCGCTTGTCTGAAGTTTAAAATCATTGGTTCCCGTAAGCCAATCACATAACGTTTGGTTATGGCGTGTGTTATGCGCATGCTCAGCCGCATCTAACTTCCACTGTAAACACATGTAGTATGATGCGAAAACAAAACCATCGAGCGAAATACCGGAGTGAACATGGCTGTGAACGACTTTTGCAGATTATGTGAAGTAAATCTACGCATCCACGGTACAATCAGTGTCTACGTCACGGCTCTCAGCCCGCCCTCTGTTCGTTGATTGGCCGGCTGTTTTCAGGCCGGAGGAAAACGGAAAGCTATTACGCTGTCTCAGACTGAGTACAGAAGCGAAATGAAATTGAGCGGAAGTAAGAAGTCTGACGTAATCAGGCTACTTTATACTAGGGGTGGGGGAAAAAATCGATTCTTAGATGCATCGCGATTCGGACGTGGACGATTCTGAATCGATTCACAAATGTCAAAAAAAAAAAAAAAAAAAAAAACTTTTTTTTTCCTAATAACGTAATATTGACGGAACGCAAAAGGCGGAACTCTAACGTGCAGTGCGCGTGCGTGCGCGTGCAGTCCGTGGCGTGCACATAACAGAGACGCATGATGGCTGAGCGACAAATTCGAACGGCACCCTCTTCGTTAAAAGCTAACGTATGGCAAATTGCCAATTTCATTGAGACCTATTAAGTATTTTTTGTATGAGAGCTGCTTTCTGTATTGTTTAGTTTTCACATCAATATGCTGTAAAACCGATCTGTTATACTGTCCTACACAGTCAGTGCAATGCCAGATGTTCATTCACTTTTTTTGTATAAGCTGTTTTTGATTGTGGTATACAGCAAACATTTCAAGTCATAACTTTATTATTTAGTTGTGTATAAGAGCGGCTTTGTATGTTACTAATTATTCAGAATATGCGTCCACAAGTCCACAAGCATTATGTTTGTATGAGAGCTGCTGGTACATAATTCTATATATTTTGAACGAAAATTGTTTGCGATTTTGCTACAGCAAAATGTTTTTGTTTTGTTTTTTGTCTGAAGGATTATATTGCTCATTGGAAATTACAGGAGAATGTTGGTTAGAAGTCTATTAATAAATGCAAGAGATTCAGAATATGCTGAAGTTTGTATTCATTTACTACAAGTATGCTGCTAGTACAGGCACACATTTATTTTCCTGTTGGTTCTTTGGTTGGGACATATGCTGGCAAATGTAACCTAACAGTTGACTTGCCAAATTACTTCCATTTGTTTTATTAATAAAATGAATATAGGAAGTATTGGAAGTAAATTATTTATGGGTCATCATAAATACTTTGCTTTAAAAGTACCAAGTAGTCAAAAAAAATATATATATAGATAATCGTTACCCTCTGAATCGTAATCGAATCGAATCGTGAGGTGCCTAGAGATTCCCACCCCTACTTTATACATCACTACACTATAGACAATGGACATTTTTTGCAATGAATCATGCTACATGGTTCCTTACTGGCCTACTTTTTTTTTTTTACTCACTCTATTGTTCATCTTACCATAAATTGTAAGTGTGAATGCTTTAAAAGTAATAGCACACCTCCTCTCAGCAAACCACACAATTTAAATGGATAGTTTACCCAAAAATGAAAATGTTGTCATCATTTACTCATTCACCCTCATGTTGTTCCAAACCTGTATAAGTTCCTTTCTTCTGTTGAACACAAAAGAAGATATTTTAAAGAATGTTGGTAACCAGACCCTTTAATAATATCCATTGACTTCAATAGTATTTTTTCCTACTATGGAAGTCAATGGCTACCATCATTCTTTAAAATATATATTTTTTGTGTTCAACAGAGGAAAGAAACTCATAGGTTTGTAACAACTTGAGGCTGAGTAAGTGATGACAAAATGTTCATTTTTTGGTGTACTATCCTTTTAAGGTAACAGTCACGTCTGTAGCACAAATGTGTGGAACGAGTTACATACCCAATACTTATGGTTAGGGGTTTTCTCAAGCAGAATATACGCTGAATTCAGACATCTCTCAAGACACATAATTCAGTCCATCTTCTCATCTCCCACAAGGGCATGACCGCTGATAAACTCCTCTAACGCTATACCACAAAGAACTGGAATAATCTGGTTCCAACTGCTCATGTTTGAAGCAGTCACACACAGGCAGATATCTGAGGCCAATATAAACCATTACCCATCACAACAGTCCCAGCTAACCTAGCAGCCTCTGATGCATTGTAACAACCAGGTTATGGGGCACAGAGTGTGAAATAAATAGCCTAATAAAAGGGAAACCCCAGAGAAGTAAAGCAAAGGCTATCCAAGTAGCAGAACGAGAAACAGAAAGAGATCAGGTTCTTTATGATCATGTGACTGACAGAAAACGAGAGAGGTGATCTTGACATTGGCCTTGTTTGCGTAACTTTTGAAGTCCTCAATACAATATTGAGTTTTCTAGAGCAGAATAAATGGGATTAACAGCACTGATGTGATGATAGATTCACAGATACAATTCACTGTGCCACTTTTCATATTGTAAAGCGAGTGTCTGGCATCTGCCAAAGCATCTAGCTATAAACACTATTTCAAAAATCTATTTATGCAATTCAGCAATCTAGAAGTGTGTAAAGCCACTGATCAGCCAAACAAATAGCCATGCCTCAAAATCATGCCATTGGTTAAATCATTGTTGCTATACTGGGCTGGTTGGGATCAAACAAACAGAGCAATGTTTTGAAACCACCACAGTATTTACACTTTTCTGGGAAAATCAACCTATGAATGATTTACTTATAGATTACCTGGGATAGGAGAAAGTATTTTAACATAGAAAAAATAAACACTTCACCTTTAAGTTATTTGGTTAAATAATTTTAGTATAAAGTTGAATTTAATTTTCAGATTTAATAAAAAAATATCTCTAGGTCTACGAACTTCTTCACACCTAGTCTGAAACAAACATACTTTGGCAATACAATTCTTTTAATTTAAGTTATTTTTTTTAAATTGTTTGGACTGGCATCTTAAAGGTATAGTGGAGGATTTTCCCGAATTTTAGAAAAGAACCGCCCTCTCCACTTTTTGAAAAAATGCACATGCGCAACACTCTACCTGCTCCCGAGAGGGAACGCCTATTAAACGTGTGCACGAGAGAGCATGCGCGAGCCTAGTGCGTGACTTGTGCCAGGGCTAGCATCGCTAATCATAGCTTACATTAACTTTTACTAGCAGTGATTTTAAATGGATTTCTCCAAATGGCATGCCAAACTTTACCTGTCGAGTAGAAACTTTGCGACTGAGGCATCAGTGGGAAGCCCAACCTGTGCTTTTAGCGCATGCCAGCGTGTGAAATATTCTCCCAAAAACACTCTGGTCTTGTTTCTTTCTTCAGAGGCCTTTCTCTTCTTGTCATACAATTCGTAGACACTTTTTCTCTTGCGACCCTCAGACATTTTGAAAAAACCCGGTGAGAACGGCGAGCTTCAATGAATGGCTGAAACCGTAGCTCACCACCATAGACAGTATAAACGGTAGGGCTGGGTATTGGCAAAGGCCTCACGATACGATACATATCACGATACATGGGTCACGATACGATATATCACGATACGATACAATACAATACAATACATATTACGATATATTGCAATACTTTTTTTTATTTTATCAAAAATGTAAAAATAAAATAAAAATAGAGCTGAATATACAACTTATGTACCACCTGGGGTGTTCTGGTATGTGTATCACATTATATTGATAACTCAGCAGACAAAAACTTAAATTCCAATTTATTCGCAAAGGTATTTGCATTGTGTCGAGTGTGTCTGCGTGCGCGAGCGACAGTAAGTGAGAGACGGAGTGTGTCTGCGAGCGATAGAGACTGAAAGTGCCCCAGCATTAGTAGCCTAATTGGTACATAATATTATATACTATAAGAGGCATGGAAGTTCGATTAATGGACAGCAATAATCAGTACTACAAACGTCTTGTTTTGAACTATTGTTTATAATAATTTAATTGTTGTTTTTATTTATATTGTTGTCCATTAATCGAACGTCCATGCCTCTTATATAATAATTATATATTACTATGTACCAAATAAGCCTACTAATGCTCGGACACCATGACTTGGTGAATAAAATTCAGAATCATTGTTATTTGACGCGGTTGTGGTACAGTGTCAGTGATTAGTTATGGAATCTTACTACATACATTCAATCTTATTTAATCCTCCATATGGAAGTTTATGTGCTGGAATTATTTATATTTATTAAACAATAGTTCAAAACAAGACGTTTGTACTGATTATTGTTGTCCATTAATCGAACTTCCATGCCTCTTATTATATAGTAATTATATTACTATGTATGTACCAATACTAATGCTCGGACACCCTCGGTCTCTCTCGCACGCAGACACACTCGGTTTCTCTCGCGCGCAGACACACTCGGTCTCGGTCTCTCTCGCACGCAGACGCACTCGGTTTCTCTCGCGCGCAGACACACTCGGTCTCTCTCGCACGCAGACACACTCGGTTTCTCTCGCGCGCTGACACCCTCGGTCTCTCTCGCGCGCAGTTCGCTTCGCATTTGTCCAGTCCGGCGCCTCATACTGGACAGCGAGTCAGCGACAACTACAGCAGCGGCGGAGGAGGTCGTTTGACGCACACAGAGGGATTTGATGATTTAAAAAAAATATATTTATTTATTTAAAAATATCGATACTAGAGGTTGAAATATCGATACACTATCGTGAAAAAAAATATCGCGATAGTTAGCTGTATCGATATATTTGCACAGCCCTAATAAACGGCTCACCACACATATACACCTGAAAGTGCGCATGCGCAGAAAGCGAAAACTACCTAGGGACGAGCACGTACGACAGCCTTACGTAAACATATCACCAGAATGATTGACAACTAGCAGGACCAATAGTCTTGATGATCCACCCGGAAAAAGAAAATCCTCCACTATACCTTTAATCAGGTATTTTTATGACATTTTTTATTAAACATTTTGACCAAAAATGGTGCAAAATGATTCATATAAAAATGATTTAAAAAAAGGAAATTTTATTTTAAAAAGACCCCCTAAAAGGACATGGTGATGAAAAAAAAACATGAGATTGGAGGAAAATTTTTATTTCAATGCTTTTGTGTTCTTTAGAAAAATATTTGCATTCACCTGCAAAAAGCACTGAAATATAGTTATTTCTCCCACCTCATATTGTTTCCATCAGAAAAACTTTGTTGAAAGTTTTGAGAGAGAACATGAAAGTATTGAAATATAATGTTTCCTTCCATCTCTTTTTTTTTTTTCAATCACCATGTCCATTTAAGGCTCTGTAATTCTATGCTTTCGTGTTGTTTAATCACGGTTTTAACTCACCCTGTCCATTTGAGTAGTAGATCCACCTCTCCTTGGTCTGCGCTGGAGAGCTAGGCTTCTTGTGGATGGCTTTCTCCATGATGCTACTGGGATCCTGTCTTGGACCCTTCTTCAGTACCCGCGAACTGCGCTTTACGCTGCATACCACGATCACTACCAGCACCAGCAGAAGCAGCAGGACTATCATCCAAGGTAGGTGCTCATTGATGTCAAAGTGCTTGTGCGTGCTAGGCCTCGGCGAACCCCTGCGGATAGGCCGGTAACCCAAACCTTGGGCCTTGCCCTCAGACAGAGTTTCCACAGCCTGTTGGTTGTCAAGCTGTGGGTCTCGTGATACGGAGAGCTTGTGTTGCAATTTAGGAAGGTCCTGAGTTGCAGCGATTAAGAGTCCTGGATCCTCCTCACTAGCCTTGGAGGAAGCTGTGGTTGTGGGAATGTCTTCGGCGCCGAGGGACGTTTCTGTGCTACTTAGGGCTGGCTCGGCTACATCCTGAGTCTCTGCAGCTGGTAAAACTGCAGTACTTGCTGTGTGCAGAGTGGATCATTTAATAGCAGGCAAAAACAGAGACAGAGAGAGAGAATTAAATACAGACCTAAAGATGAGCTTAACCTAGACAACAAACCAGAAGGGAGAGTATCTAAAACTTTAATCCAGCATCAAGCTTGCATGTGTAGAGAGTAAAGTGGATATATGCTGCTCAAGCCAACATAATCTCTCATGGATTTCTCATCTTAACTGCTCAGATCTGACCCAAAAACTAGTCAATGCAATCTGAAGAATCAGAAATTGTTCTCTTATGGAAATGTAAGATAAAACAGGGGGATAATACTACTGTCAATACTTCTACTACTGTTTCAGTGAAACATTGTTTTTACGATGTCACATTTTTTATTATATATTTTTTACATATTAGCCTATATATCAACACATTTTACACGCTACTGTTCAAAAGTCAGTATACTTTCTTTTAAAATAAATTAATACTTTTATTTAGCAAGAATGCATTAATTTGATCAAAAGTGACAGTAAAGACATTTATTATGGTGCAAAAGATTCTATTTCAAATAAACGCTGTTCTTTTGAACTTTCTATTTATCAAAGGATCCTGAAAAAAAAGGTATCATGGTTTGTACCAGAGTCCTGCAAGGGTTCGGGTACCCGTTTTGCTCAAACGGGTGAAAAATATACAACTGTGTCGGATACGGGTGCGGGTCGGGTCGGACACGGGCTAAACACGGGTCTAAACACAGGTTTAAAACAATCACGTGCAAACGTAAAAATAATAAAATATATGCATTTTTTAGGAACACATCTACAAAAATATGCCTGTCTTTCAAGTTGATAAAATAATTTAAAATCCACATCAGTTTATTTGTGCCCACGCCCTCCCAGGAGTCTACGTACTTTCACTTTTAAAAATCCATCATAACCGCGCGCGCGATCTGCTTGCAGTCGTTGAAATGGATGCTGAGGAGTTGAAGAAAAGAATAGCTAGTGGAGATGGTGAAGTTGACGACAAATTCGTCATCAAAAATCAAGTCCAGTGTGTGGGAGAAATATGGAGTATTCTGAAGAAAACAATATTGTGAAAGGCTTTGCTGCATGCATTTTCGTGTTGGATAGCCGCAAATGTGGAACTTCATCGTTGAGGAAGCACGCAGATAACTGTCGTAACAAACCAAGCAGTTCTATCGAAGTATGTGTGGTGTGCGGGGCGTGCTTGTACCCAAAATTGTCAGATGTAGGTTAGACGAAATTGCGTGGCAGATATAGTGTTGTAGCCGCGTGTGTTCAATTGGTAAAATGTTATTTTAGGCTACTCAGTTTTGTGGTAACGTTAGCCATGTTCTTAATGTACCGGCCTTTTGACAGCTTCGGCTGAAGTTGTCCTTGTGTTAATGGTCGTGTAATAACTTCTGTATGACCTGGCAATAAACATTTTTGTAAGTGTGTCGATAATGTGATAGTCTAAACTGATTTTATTTCGGTTGCGGGTCGGGTGTCGGTTCTATTTTAAGCGGGTCGAGTCGGGTGCGGATTTTAATTAGTGCTGCTGTCGGAAAACGGGTCGGATGCGGCTTTAAGCACTGCGGGCACGGGCGGGTGCGGATTTACAAAATCGGACCCGTGCAGGACTCTGGTTTGTACAACAATATTAAGCAGTTTTAACATTGATCATAAGAAGAAATGTTTCTTGACCTGAAATCAGCATATTAGAATGATTTGGGAAGGATCATGTGACAAAAATAAATGCAGCAATGATAAGAGACCCCTTTCAAAACCATTAAAAACTCTTATCAACCCTAAAACTTTTGAACAGTAGTGTAGGTGTAAATTAAAAGATGATAAATGATTTTGGTGCATGTATTATTATAATAACATTATCCAGACAGTAGGCTATAGAATTAGGGCTTCAAATGCCTAGCAGACACTAAGTGGAGGATTTTATCTCATAAACAGCTACATGATACAGGACTAAAAAAAAGTCCTCTAAAGAAACCCTGCTGAGGTGGACACCATATATTCACGTCACATACAACCACTGCCGTTTTTAAACACCAATTTAGGGAAGTTGATGAAAGGGTTGAGCAATCATGTTGAACAGAGGGAGCTTTTAGTAACAACCAAACCAGGGATGAAAGCACTCGTACAACAAACACTCTCTATCTAGCTAGATCTATCTATCTATCCATCTATCTATCTATCTCTAGACACACTCTAATCAGTAAGGAATAGCTCTACATTGAGCTTTTTCACTCTCACCTCTATATGCTGACTCAGTGCTGGAAACCGTGGAAACGGAGGCCTCTCCAAGTAGGACATAGACTGAACTCATTGGGCCACACACACTATCTGTCTTCTCTGTGCCTTTAATCAGCAGCATTAAGCCCAAAGACGCGCAATCTGAGTGAGCTCGGCACCTCAGTGCATCTGATGCCACGTTGGAGAAGGTGCCACGCTGACATGGCCGGCAGCGCACATCCTCTGTTTCACTTCCTCGCTTTCGGACGCCCCACCCCGGTGGACATAATGAGTGGTGCTGACACTTTCCACCCTGGGAGAAGCTACCTGGCGGACACATGCACAACCGATCAGTGGTGGACGTGCAGGGAGTTTTCTCAACAAAAGGGGCTTGGCAGCTTCTCTGACAGGGGTGACACTGCTGAACTCCGTTCTCACCCCGGGTGAAGGTGCCGTCCGGGCAGGGGCTGCATTCCCGTATGCTGGCCTCTGTGCAGTGGGAGGACACGTAGGTGCCTGCCGGACACTTGTCGCAAACCAGCTTGTTACCAGTGGCGGGGTCGATGTGTTGGTAGTGCCGAGGAGACAAGGGCTTCTCTGTGGTCGGGCTGGGGGTCAGTGTGTGGGTTAAGACGTCACCGACCAGCAGAAGCTAACAATGAAAGAACAAGAAGAAGACTGTTATACAATGACTATACAAGCAATCGAAACACACAATATTGTCCTTTTAGCATGAATGACCATTGTCTCATCGGTTTGTATTGTAAGAAGAGTCAACAATATAATAATAAAGGCCACTGGTACTGGGAAGGAAAGTTTTTTTTTTCTCTGATGTCTGCATATTTATGTCTTTTTAACAACTACATGACAAATTTGGCATTTCGGAAGAGTCGCTAATTTAAGAAAATCTGACTAAATGTTTTCTGCATTCCACAGTCGAGTGCACGAGCCTTTTAGGTAGCTATACTCCTTTGGCCGTGAGGGCGGAAAAACTCAGTGTTCAGTGCATGCACACTATCTAGTGGACTTTGTTTTCAAGCGTTCAAGTCACTCGCACATGCGCTGTTGTGCACACAATGTCAGTTCAAAATACAAATACAATTCAAAATACTTCATCCAAAGGGAAAGTAGACATTTTTGTTCTCCTTTTTTCAATTTCATCAGGCCTTAACTGTAAAGTTTAGCCACTCCATGCAATGAAAAACACTAATGTGCACTGTCCCGGACGGGTGGGGAGCTTTGCTTTTGTTAGTCTTAATGTGTGTATTGACTGTTAACCAATGAAAATGAATTGATAAAACAAAGAGTATGCTGTACAAAACAAGTGTCCATTGGGCTAATAATAAAGATCTGATTGACTGATTGTATCAAAAAAGTGAAAAATCACTTTTAACAATTTTTAGGTATTGCGCATTATGAAATATCTTTATTGATGTCATATATAAGGTCCAGATGACCTCAAGAACTTTACATTGTGAGATCAAAATGCAGTGGAATTGGATCGCCATGCATGTTATCCTTAGTCTGCTATGTGAGCAGCCAGAAATGTGAGCAAGTCATAATTCTCCTCTAAAACACTGACAATAAAAGTCTGCATAACATTTACACAGTCTGAAGCAAATCACCCATGCAAAAACACTTCAACAACATTGAACCCTGGAATGTGTTGACAGCACTCTCACAGCCTGGTGACCTTCAAAAAATAACTTTTAATGACAAGAAGCCTGTAAACACAGCCGCTCTTAAGTTACTTCAGCTTGAACGTGCCCCATTGAAAGCCAAATTCCGATCATAACGGTGCCCCTCTTTCCTCCGGCACATCCAGCAAAGCTGACTGCACAGCATGTGAACTGCACCTAATATTCTTTATGATGCTAGCCCACATTTTAATTCCGCACATAAATGGGGCTTTGGCCACGACAGGCATCTTGGGCTCAGTACAAAAGTAGTCACCAAAAAATATGATCCTGGAAAGCGTGAACATCCAACACACAAGGGCCTCGCTGCATCATCAGTTTCTAAACACAAAGTTCTATTAACTGCTGATCGTGAATCCCCTGGAGTTTTATTACAGTTCCTCAACAACAGAACAGACCGCACAGAAGAAGTATAAAAGCACAGAAGACTAATTTCCTTGCTAATACGGGGAGGGCTGAATCAAAACAAACGTGACATTAATATTCTCCAGCCAGCACATACTGACATCGCTGGGAACCGCAGGACGATGCCAGACCGATTGGGCTCGGATACACGTGTTGCTCTTCGTGAGGTGATGGGGATTGTTTCAGGAGGACACACTGAACATGAATAGCGATTAGGCAAAGCTGTCCTTTCCCAGCGGCCTTAGCTCTAGAAGAGGACCAGAACAGACGAGGGTTTGAAGTAGGCCAGCGAGGGGGACAACTTCACTGATGACAGGACAATGTCTGTTCGCTTAGTGTGCTACTAAAGCAAGAATGAGTACACTGTTGCCTCAAGTCCACGAGTTTTCTTTCAACCGGCTTTGAAAAAAAGAGGAACGAACAACCTAAGATAAGAGGAACACTTTTTCACGCACTCTTGGTTTCGATAGACATGATGTACAAAACAGTAAGATATGTTACAACTCCACCTTCTCATCCCACCCAAAAACAAGGGCACTTGTATATGAAACCTAATATACAGTCTTGGGCATTTTTATGAAAGCTTATATAGATATGACTTATTATGTGAGAGTGTATTCACATTTTCGACCGTCCATGTCTGTGTAATGTCTCGACATGTCTCGAGTACTGGCACTGGCTAGCTGTGACTTTCAAAGTGCAACTTTTAAAGACACCAGAATATCTCTTCATGCACTCATAAATTCACTTAAGAGTAATACTTACTTTTCTCTTCTGCTGATCAGAAAACCAAATGATCAAAAGATATTGACCATAAAGCCTACTGTATCATATTTGATACATGAAATTCTAAGGCCTCTGAATTATTTAGATGATTAAACTTTGCTGAAAAAACTGTAATATACAAATGAATACATATGCCTTCTGATCACAAGCTCTAATCATAAAACTAAGCATTTAAATATAATCTGAATAAGACATAGCCTATTATTGGGAGATATAGAATGACAAGTGATAGTTATACAGTTTTGAAAAACCTCATTGACTTAAAAGCAATCAGAATTTCCTCTCATATAGCATATAAATATAAGAAACTAAAGCAAATTACATAAGTTTGCTCAATTTGGGCCTCTGAATAATATTGAGTGTTTTTTTTTCTCCCTCCTCAAGTGTGACTCCATATTTTCATTATATAATACTATATTATGCATAAAAGCCTGATATATTAAATATGATACAAAACAACAACTACATATAAAAAAAAATGTGTCTAAAAGTTCAATAAACTTTAATAAAAAAATAAAAAACATCTTCTGAATATAATTTAATATGTCCAGCTTTACAAGGTTAAATTATTTAAAGCAGTAATTTACAACTGCTTGATTGTTGACTCTATGAGATATCTATGTATGATGCTTCTGAATGACTCATGGGGTTTCCTGACTAACCAGTGAGTAAATGGACTTGGGTTTCACTGATTACATGAGCTTGCAATCTGGGTGAATAGACTTTACATAACTTATGATATGTGGAGAGACCAAATGTAAAAGTGTCATAAAAAACACTAATCTGTTGTTACCATGGTTTTTCAGTTAATTAATCTATGGATGGACTTCAGGATAGGGTTTTTGAATGTGAATATTTGTTGATTCTCAAGACAGCATAGGGTGTAAATCTACAAGAACAGACACATGGACAGATGTTATATCATAGGGATTCCATGTGCCAGACTCTGCTCGACAAAAACAGGGCACCTGTTACACCTCCGACACATCATAACTGAAGACTGCAGAGCAAGAACAAACACTCCCTGTCTGGAGCCATTCATGCCCATTTTATAATCGACAACAACCAAATGAGTCCGCAGGCAGCATGAATGAGCAAGGAATATTCCTGCAAATGTCAGGCCACCTGCCAAAAACATTGCATCATTTGCATCTATGCCAATAAATACATTTTCAACGGTGCATGGATGCTTTAAACTGACAGAGAAAACTGCTAGCCTAATCCTTCTGGCGTTGTGAGGCTAATAATGTATATCAGCCCACACTGATATCAAACAACTAAATCCAATTTTTGAAAACTGAGCTACATTAAGGGATTTAGCCTAATGGTCCCCTGATAAAGACTTGCTAATGGATGAGCCAGTCTGATGTGATAAACCAAATTAACCTCAACTGACTTCATACTACATGGGAATATTAAGTCATGTTAGAGTATCTTCAAAACAATAAAGCCATCGCTTCTGATACAATGACATAAGTCATGCCAATGTCTTTAAAATGATAAATGGTATTCATAAAATATACAATACTAAATAAATTACATTAAAATCATGACTATAAGGATGTTAAGTCATGTAGATATCTTTAGTATGATACATAGCCTAATATTAGGATATTAAAAAAGGATATTAAGTGACTGTATTTTATGTAACGCAAATGTCTGTAATGTCTGATATATAGGAATAATAAGTCATAATAATGAACAACAAAAATCCAAATGCTCTTAAAATGTATACTCAAGCACAAAATGCATACTTGCCGTTTTAACATCTCCTAAAATAGGTCAAGTTGTGTCCCTAATTTAACCTTTAGAGATTCAACATTTCATAGAATTGTTTTTTTAGCTATTTAATATTTAAATATTGACTAATGTATGATTTAAAAAAAAACTGTCACACAAACAATATGCAACAATGACAATATTTGCCATCCAGGCTCTATTATCTTAAGCTGCCTTAAACCTAGGTGCGCCACAGTGACATTATCTCTGAAATAAAAATAATTGATTTATTATTCTGTCTTCATCTTTTGTTTGGACTCCATCCTCACCACTGTAGTATTACAGCAAGTGCGACACCAGGTACATCTACTGTCCCTTTAAATAGAACAAAAGCCAGAATATTCGAGAGGACAAGAGAAGCATAATGCGAAAACAAATGTATCCTTGACTTACCATCAGCGAACAAGTCATAGACATTTTCCCAGGCATCGTCCCAATGGAATCACTCTTGTTTAAATATGCCCAGGTCCACATCTGTTACTTTTCGGCTTCATAGGTGGAGCATCAGCATCTCCGCATCAACAGGACACCCACATTGTTGTGAGGTATTGTCCCTTTGCTGGCGTCTTCCCTCAGTGCACAAATTTCGTCCACTGACGCCTTTTTATAGTCTGTTGCCCGGAGTGGACGGGTTTCAAGTAGTAGGGGATAAGCGCTTCGTTTTGGAAGAAGAACGCTATAATTCCCATAGCGATGATGGATGGATCTGTGGACTGAAGTCTGGCTGCTGTTTGTCCAGGTTACGGATTCTCTTCCCTGTGCCGCAAAGACGAGCTGCGGAGGATGGGCGGGAACTGGCGACACACGTCACGAGCGAAACTCGCCACTGGCTCATATTCGCCGTATCACAGGCCTGATCCGAGACGGTTTCCGGGAAGATACTGGGGCTGATGTAGTGTAAAGTGTACAGTAGTGTACCCTACACGGCTTTAGACTAAAAAGTTGTTGCACAGGTGGTGTACCGGGCGGTTGTCCCGGGTGTAGCCTACCACACAAAATTAATTATTAACATTTTGGAACACATTGTAGCAAATCATTACAGTAAATTGGACAATGCGACTTTATCCTTACTCTATCGGTCAAAATGGTAAAATGTTTTTGTAATAAGTCGCTTATGCTTACCAAAGCTGCATTTATTTATTTGATAAACATAGTACAGTAAAAACAGTTAGGTTGTGAAATATTATTACAATGTAAAAATATTTTAATTGTTCAATAAACTTTCATTTAAAACTTTTTTTTCTGAATATCATTTAATATGTCCAGCTTTACAAGGTAAAATTATTTAAAGCAGTCATTTACAGTTTACAATGCTTGATTGTTGACTCAATGAGCTATCTATGTATGATGCTTGTGAATGACTCATGGGGTTTCCTGACTAACCAGTGAGTAAATGGACTTGGGTTTCAATGATTACATGAGCTTGCAATCTGGGTGAATAGACTTTACATAACTTTACAATTATTTTAATTACTGAGTAATCAATGATGAACTAAATACTAAAGATATGCGGAGAGACCAAATGTAAAAGTGTCATAAAAAAACATTAATCTGGGGTTACCATGGTTTTTCAGTTAATTTATCTATGGATGGACTTCAGGATAGGGTTTTTGAATGTGCATATTTGTTGATTCTCAAGACATCATGGTGTAAATGTTTTAAAATGTATTTTATTCCTGTAATGCAAAGCTGAATTGTCTGCATCCATTATTATTATTGTATTATTGCAAATTTTAACAAACATAAGATAAAAATACAGACAAACTTTCAAACAATAAACAAGTTGGTAATTCTAAAACAGTTATTTTGTAAATAACAGTACATTTTGAAAACAGTTAATGAAACTGCTTAATATTTTTCTGGAAACTGTGATAATTTTTTTTTTAAGATTCTTTGATTAATATAAAGTTCAAGAGTACAGCATTTATTTTAAATATAAATATTTTGTAACAATATAAATGTCAACTGTCACAATTTATATGATCCTTGCTGAATAAAAGTATTAATCTCTTTAAAAAAACTTTTGAAAAGTGTATCACTGTTTCCACAAAAAATTATGAAGCAGCACAACTGTTTTCAACATTATTAATAAGAAATGTTTTTTGAGCAGCAAATCAGCATAGAATGATTTCTGAAGGATCATGTGACACTGAAGACTGGAATAATGATGCTCAAAAAATTCAGCTTTGCCATCACAGGAATAAATTACATTTTAAAATATATTCAAACACAATATATATATTAAAAAAATAGATAAAATAATCATAATAAATTACCAATTTTAAAGTATAACTAAACTATGAGTTCATGAATATGTACAATGTAGGAATGTTTGTATGTATGCCTATGGCTACACTGTCCAGTCTCATTTGCATTATTGTTTGAAAGAAAGTGCCGCATTCAAACACTCATTGTAAAGCCTCAGACATATGCAAACAGAATGCTCTTCTGTGTCACTGGCACAAGGACAGAAGATCATTTCCAGTGTGTCTCAGTCTCAGACAGGCAGAGCTCAGAGGCCACAGGCAGATGAAGAGCGCACCATCTGGACAGGCCGACACGTGCAACTGAGTGCTAAAAGGATGAAACGGGGAAATGCTCTCACGTGCCACACAGTTTCTGCCTCGGGAAATCACTCTAAGTGGGTTGACTTAGATGATAGGGTAAGAGAAATGCCTCGGTCTGACTAACATTAGTGCATCCATGCTGAAATGCACAACAATATGGCTATTTGTACCACACACCTAGTGCTATATTCTACACACACTGTGGACTTAAAGTTTTTCCATTTTACTAGATATATTTATGTAGGCTGACACTAGATTATTTGTTACAGAATGTAAAGGGATAAAGAGAGCATCTGTATCTCAAGTGTTCACAAATATATCTGAAGCAACCAAATGTTTACATGCCAGTCATAAATAATTAGAACTGTAATACTCAAAATAGCCTAAATGTTATTTGTAAATATAATATAATATAATATAATATAATATAATATAATATAATATAATATAATATAATATAATATAATATAATATAATATAATATAATATAATATTACTAAGCTGATGGGTTGCTCTTTTCCAATCTATGCAAATGTGTAAAGTTTTTAGCATAAAACAAATCTGTTGAAGTCAATTTGAGGCTTTGTGGTACAAAAACATCTTTAAAATAATGTTATAATAACTATGACCTGCCTGAAACTGCATGTACTGTACATTCAATCAATGAAGATCAATAAAGAGTTTGCTTTATATTTTGGCACATAGCACCATTTGATTTCATGTGAACAAAAAGACATTTAAAGTCATTTGGAGAACAGAAAGTAAATAAAAGATGAAATAAGAAGGAATACCGTTAAAGTAAAAGAAAATACAGTGTCATTCCACTCTGTCTTAGTTTTGTAGATTGTTCATATTCTGCCCTCTGCTGGCAAAAAGAATTTCATTAACGACCTTATTTGATCTAATATAAAAAGCAGTTTCTACAACTGATGTTGGGTTTAAGGGAGTTCTAAGACTGAGGCTAGTCCCCCCCCCCCCAGTTGATATTAAGGCAGCTTAAAATTAATTTAAGTTTAGTTAGGATAGATTGAAAATGGTATAAAAGGAGGCAACTTCTGTTTGTGCAAGTCTACACAATTGCATTGAGTGCCCAGCAGGGAGAGACAAAAACCACAGGAATATATTCAAAGAATTGCTACCACAGAAGGTAAAATAGCAAAATAAAATAAAATAATAAATTAAGGTTATTTAAGGCCATTTGCCCTTGAACAGTCTCGGAATGCTGATAGTAGGTCTGAACTGTGTTTATGAGAGGATCAAATAGACATTTATAAATGTACAATTTGTGCTTTGGAACAACCCATAACGTTTCAGTGATGTTTATGTCTTGGGATTAGGGAAGACATGGAAAGCATGACTTCATTCTGGAGCTCCATTTCTAGTGGAAACCATTGGACCTTATGACCCCACTAGATAGATGTTTATTAGATGGATGTAAATTGTGGGTTGACGCCATCTTTTGGCTTTTTCTGAACACAGATGTTTTTAAGTGCATGATATTTTTCCATAACTCTTATATTATTATTATTTTAATTCTCTACAAATGTCATTATGCTTTTTTTTTTATTTGTGTGTGAAGAATAATAATAGCAGATTAATCATAATTTACTGAAATGTCATATAATATACAAGTTTTAAACCAGTTCTTGATGACAGATTGCAAAAAAGGAAGCCTCTTTTGAAGCCCAACACAAAATGATGGAGTATTTTTCTCTTAAGGTTTTGGTTAGTTTTCTCATAGATATCCAGTTCGAACATGATAACATAATCTGACTATTTTGCTTTATTATTTTTCTTCTTTGTTATTTTCTTTTGTTATTTAACAGTGCCAAAGCACAATGTGATCCAAACTACCATGGTTCTTTTCCCTTCGTTTTGATGCAAATAATCTTTCACAATTAATGTAATTGTTTGTGGTTGTTGTGTAATCATGGACACAAGCAGAGAAGATATCATTTCAAACAAGCCATAAAAACTTAGGGAAGTACATGCTTATGGAAATTGGCTTTGATTGAGGCAATTTCAGTTTACAGCTTAATAGCCAAATTGAATGCAAATAATTCAGCCACAGAGAGACATTCAGCTGAGCGAAGACGAGATTTCACAGCTAGCCTACTTCAAACCTACATAGGCTACTCTGTTGACAAAAATATAATAAGTGACTGCAAATGACTGGTATTCCCACTCCTAATGTAAATGTAGCATATTGCTTTTTGTACTAAAATATTTAAGACATAATAAAAAATGTTTAAAAAAATGCTAATACATTATGTAAAATTATTTTTCAAATACAATAAAATTTATTTTCCAGTTGGTTTACAATGCTCTACATAATCGCAGAGTAGCCTACATAGGCTTGTACATAATATATAAAGATATATTAATTTAATTTATATGTAGTTAAATCACTGCAAGATTTGCGTGGATAGCAACATTTATGCTTGAATACTCAATTTACACTGAAATGTCACACTTCAGCCTCTTGTATTCCAGCGAGGAAACCTGACTTCTCGCGGGATCCTCCCGTTGAAATATCGCGGAGGCAAATCTAAGAAAGGTGGAGACTTCGGGATAACTTCCTGCACAGTACTCTTAAGAATCATACCTCACAGTTTAACACCAGGCCGACATTTAAACCAAGTCGAATGGATTAATAGCGCAAATAAACTCGCTAACAAGCACTTCACCAACACGATTCCACGCACAAGGATTTACTGCTAGCATTCAGTCTGCTAGCTAACATCAGCTAGGACGGCAGATTGTACACATCAGATCAAGACGGTCTCGTATCGAAGGACAGTATGGGTGAGTTCAACTCGCTTATTTTCGATCAGTTACAGTGTCGCGTTTCAGCTTCCAAGGAAACAGCGCGAACGAGTCACTTAAGCGTCATTTACAAAAATGAAACTGTATCCAAGTTGAATAAAAAAAAAAAAAAAAAAACTTACGATCAAATGGAAATTTGACTAGGCGCCAGTGTCGCAAACTGGCTAGGCTTGTCTAAACCAGTAAATTCGATTCGTTTTGCGTCAAGATTAATGATCCCTGCCCTTCCACTACAGTATTATTGTTTACCTTTCGGATGTAAGTGGCACTGACTTTGTTTGATTGGTTTTAAAACAGTTTGTACTAGTTGCTGTGGCTCTGTTCCAAAGAAGCCCCCTTAAAGGTGTACATAGTAATTTTTTAATTGATGAATACAATTTTACGTTTAAATAAATAAACTGCACTTTTGACAGGTCCATTACAATGATGTACACTCACATAAGATGAAAAATCCAGACCATGTCAGTTTTCGAGAAAAGCTATTTTAATTAAGAAGAAGCGGGTCGCCCCCTTAAGGGCGCCGTCATGTTTACATCACATGACCTCCTGTGCCATTAATAGAGTTACTACTATTATTAATAACAACAACAATAACTGGTGTCATTATCAAATCCAAAACCACCGGTACGACTAATAAGAATCAGCTAAACAGTAACAAAAACTAATAAGAAGCACCTCCCTGTTGCAGTTAGGTAGGTATTTGGTAAACAAATGTAGTGGAAAACGTTAGGTTAGTACCTGTTCTGCACTGTCATGCTCTTTAGCACGACTCAGCTGGTTTGAATAAAGTGCAAATGTTATGAGTTGTCTACAAATCCTCTTTTGAGTTAGGTTCATTTCCAATTTTACTCCTCTCGATTTCAGGTTGTTGACTCCAATTAAACTTACTGTATTCTCATTAGCAGTTACTTTTATTGTACTTCTAGATTTAGTGAGGGAGTCAGTGGTGTGTTTGTTTTATTGGCTATTTTCTCTGTCAGGTGACCAAGACTTTGGCTCATGCTTGTATTGTTAGTAGCCAGAAGCGATTTGCACATTCAAAAGTAAATTTTATGACCGGTAAAAATGGCTGTTGGTCAAAACTTTCTTAGATCTTTCTTCATCGCCCATGTTATAGTCTGAATTATGGGTTTTATGTGAAGTCAGCTCCTGGTATAACTTAACTCTAGGGCAGAGTTTTTGATCTCAAACCTGTAGTGGAAGAGGTGTTTGAACATGTCCCTCATACATTTTCTGTTAGTGTTTCGTGTGTACAGAAGCATTGACTTTTAAAAGAAAAAGTTCTAAGGAAATGTTTGGGTTTTTAGATGTTACATGGGGCATAATGGTCATTTGTTTTCCCAGCTGTAGGTTAGAGTGAATGTCTGGCTGGCAGGCAGGTTGCTTTCGTGGCCTTGAGTGCCCCCCCTCCTCTCTCGTCAGTAATTCATCATGTTGTCACAAAGTTATGTAAGCGCAGGACTGGAAACTGAACCCACCAGGAAGTATGGAAGTATGTTAGAGTAATAAGTGTACTTTGCGCAGGTGCAAGTGGACATCGCTTGGTCATGTCAGGTCTTGACTGCAGACAGTGTAGGCGAAATGAAAATAGGTGAATGTGTGGTTTCAAAAGGGATCTTTAAAACTGATCTGTTCTTCTTCCTCTCATGTGGGAATATTGTTCACAGGTCTAGTGATTTTATTAACAGCTAAAGTGTGGCCTAATAATGTTTAGTTGAGTAGTAGAGTTTTACTTTGTCTGTACTAAAAGTCTGTTGTAGTTTGCATATTTCTTAATGCAATGATTTTAATTGATAGATCAACTACATTCTTTTTGCCAGCAGGACACTCATGTAGCAATGCGAATTGTATAGAATTGACTTGAGCCATTCTTGTTCAAATTGTCAGATTCCATTCTGATTACTTAATGCTTAACAATTCCATCAACTAATCTTTTAGGACTAACTGCACTACCGTTCAAAAGTTAGGGGTTGGTAATATTTAGTTTTATGTTTTTGAAAGAAGTCTCTTTTGTTCACCAAGGTTGCATTTATCTGATCAAAAATCAAATAAAAAATATAAAATTTTTAAATAACTATGTTGTGTAGGGGTGTAACAATATATCGTGTCACAATAATATCGCAATACAAAAATTCAACAATATGCATTGTTGATAGTGACGATCTGTTTTGTGTGTAGTTCACCTAAAATGAAAATTACTGTGCAAGGGAAAAAAAATCTTTACAGAGTTTGGTGTTTTTTTTCTGTCAGTAGTATATTAAACTACTATATATAATGTTGAATATAATGTATTATAAATGCAATGGGGGAATATTTGTGGGTCATTATAATGCCAAATGTTTTTTGTTACCAGTAAAAAATGGCCGACATTATTTTAAATATATAGCCTATCTAGTCAGAGTGAAAGCATATTCGTCTAAAATAATTATGTATTTTCAGCTTCAGAATCGTCAATATTTTTATTCTGATGTCACCATTGTCCTGTGCATTGGGTTACCAGCTGCACCAAGTCTAAGTCTATTCAAGTCTATTCAATGTAATACCAAATTTAGCATGTTAATCAACAGTTAATTTTTTGTTAACCTTTTACCTTGGGAGTATTGCAATAATATTGTATCGTGATTTGTATCGAATCGAGACATGAGGGTATCGTTACACCCTAATGTTGTCTATAACTAACTGTCTAACTTAAAGTGTATAATTTTTTTTTTCTTTGAATAGAAAGTTCAAAAGAACATTTATTTGAAATAGCCTAGATTTTTTTCTGTAAAAATGTAAATGTGTTTACTGTCACTTTTGATCATTTTAATGCTTCCTAGCTGAATAAAAGTATTAATTTCTTAACAGAAATCTTACTGTTGTAGTTCAGTCAAGAACCATTATGATCGATTCAGTGAGTGAGAGAGTGATTAGTCTGATTTGAACTGATAGCATCACATAAAGTTCCTCAAGCACTCATTTCTTTTGCCGTGGCACTATAGTAGTGGTGAAGGAGACACTATCAAGAATGCTTCAGTATGGTGTTCTTTCCACATTAGTGGAAGAATTCAGATGGTGATGAACTGTTAATAATAACCGCTGCTTGAAAATATTTAAATATTTTTCTAAAACAATATAGAACCAGTTCTCCTTGTATGAGAATCACTGCTCTGACATCATCCAAAAAAACAACAACCCCAAAGCTGAAAAATGTAAAGAATCTCAGCAGCCTCTCCCTGCATGCTGGCTACTGCACTAGTTATTGTGCCAAGTGATTTTGAAGAAAGGAGTCTGGTTGACATCTGAAGTATGTATAATAATCTTAGATTTGATTTTGTGTTTGACTGACATGCTTGAGAATCTCGGCTGTGGTCTCAGACTTTGGCCCCAGTGTATTATTTTTTTTGAAACAAACAAATGTTTATGCTTGGAGAAATCAAAAAGGAAGCAGCTTCATGTTTGACTTTGAGGAGTAGCAGGCTAATTGAGCCAAAATAATTGTCCTTTCAACAAAAAATAACTTGTTGTTTAAGGTCTTGATGGTGGTTGTTGTTGCCATATTCAACGTTAGTCAAAAGGACTTTATAACTTGACCTTTTCATGTTTGAATGTTGGAAAAAAATTATTTCTTGGAGGGCTGTAGGAACTTCCCTTCTGGTTGGTCTAAATTCTGCTTCCTCCTTTGTAAATTTCAAATCTTTAAATTAGAACTAGTTTATTCACAGTGTGTGTGTGTGTGTGTGTGTGTGTGTGTGTGTGTGTGTGTGTGTGTGTGTGTGTGTGTGTGTGTTTGTGTCAGCCAGGATCTTGATTAGCTAAGTCCAAACTGCTTGAGGGCACTATGAGGTTGAATTGAAATGAAGTGTCCCATATTAGGTGCTCTATTTCTTCTGAGCTCCAGTCACATATTGATTGTATGTGTGTGTTTTTGTTTAGTGTAGTAGTTTTATTTTATTAAACCACTGACCCATTTAACGTCTGACCTCCCACTCTGGTTCACGACACACACGCTGTGGCTGGCTGGCTTTCGCATCTACAGTTAACATATGCTCTAAATAATTTTTCTATGGATGTTTGACGTTGTCAGCACATGGTTTTTAAAAATAGAACCTCTGCACATTTCATTTATGTTCAGTATCAAGAATGTTTTCAGCAGGAATTTACATTTAGAGCTGGGAAGTCATTATTCTGTTGCTAATTAGTCTTGCATAATTAGACTTTTGACTATAGGCAGAAAATCTGGTCCAAGAGCTTCCTATTTGTACTGACATGAATGTTAAGTAACCAACCCCAGTTTTTATTTATTTATTTATTTATTTAACATAGGTCGGATGAGAGGTTCTACAGACAATGTTGAAAACATTTGTTAAACTAAAAAAAAAAACAGCATACATGCCAGCTCAAGGCATGGACTGACTTTCAGGCCTAAGCGTTGTAGTCAACATTTTTCATAATATAGATAAGTAATGAAGTTACTAGGGCTGGACAATATCGAAAAAAAAAACCCTGACATAGTGATATTTTGTTTTCTGCAATATATATATCATTATGATTTATATGATAAATGATAAATATCACCAGATGACTCAAATAGCTCTGTTTGGGGAAAAAAATTTATAATTCTAGAATGATTGGGGTGATTTTGTAGGGGAGTGAATCTGCATAGAAAATAGGCTAACAAACAAATTACAAGCACAGATAAATACAATAGAACAAAGATAAAAACGAAATAAACAGTGCTTTATGTTTGTCAGGTAAGTCTAATAGTATTAAGGTACAGAAATTGAATAGTCAAATGTGAAATAGCACTGCATGTTCTTCACTGTATAAATTAAATAAAATGTATATTTGTTACAACTACAAAAGTGATTTTCTCTTTGTATTTTGTTGTTTGATTAACATTGTCACAGACAGCATCAGGAATATTAGGCTGTTGTCACTTTAAGACCGAATGCACTGATCCAATATAATGATACGCATCTGTTTTCTTTCCCAGTTGTTTACGTTCACGTAAACCATGAGCGACTGTGTTTTAGGGCTGCCCCCAACTAAAAATGTGTCTAGTCAACTAGTGGTCATTCATTTAAGCCATTATTCGACTAATCGCACGTTTATATTAATAGGCTATATACTGGGGGGAATACAAAACCATAATGAGGTTTTAATATAGGCCTAATTAGGGCTGAGCGGTATGACGGTATAATTTGTGACCATGCTATAAAGCTATATAACCATGAGAACCAGACCAAAAAAGTTATGTGCACCTCTGTTTATATTGTCATTAGTAGTAGAATTAGTAGTAGTAGTATTATTTTATCAGTCCCCCCCCCCCCCCCCCCCCCCCCCGCAATACTGAATGACCAACGTCTCAAGCATCACAACCCATAAGTTCTGTTAAAATGACAAATGCATTTTCATTCGTAGATGGTTACCACGTTTTAGACTTTTAGTTCTAAATTAATTACCTGTTAAAATGTATTTAAAAAAAATGCTTGATTTGACTGATGTTAAAAGTGTAGTTGTTTTGCTTTCAGATCATATCACATGGGAATGTATCTTAATGTAAAAAATATACAAAGTATAGTGGATATGCCTTTAGAGAAAAATGCAACTTTCATGCAGATCACATAATCAGAGAGTATTTGTTTTTTATTTGAATTGGTTTGTTTAAAAGTATACATTTCAAGGTTTCTACATTTCTCATATCTGCGAGGCAAGTTGCCTTGCCTATATGCTGAGTTTCGGTACATTTTTGTGACATGCTCCTCTTCTGTGTTATGATGATCCTTCAGAAATCATCCTAATATGCTGATTTGATGCAGGAAACAATTCTTATAATTAACAATGTTGAAAATAGCTAGTTGTCTGGTTCATATTTTTGTGGAAACCATGATATTTTATGTGCAATTCTTTGATGAATAGACAGTTCAAAAGAACAGCATTTATTTGAAATAGATTTTTTTTGTAAGAAGTCTTTACTGTCACTTTTGATCAATTTAATGCATCCTTGCTGAATAAAAGTATTAATTATTTAATACTGACCGAAAACTTTTAAATGTATGGACCTTTAGACATGCTTTCTCCTTTTTAATGGCAAAGTCGTCATTAAAATGTTTACACGTCTGGCCGTAATATAAAGGAAAAGTTCGCCCAGAATTTTTTTTTTTTGTCATTGTATACTACTTATTCGAAACCTCCAAACTTATTCCAAACCAATTCCAGTTATTTTTCATGGAACTCAAATACTTGAAGATTCTTTATTACAGATGATGATACTATTGACATTTTCATTAATTCCACATAATTCCACTATTACTTTAAGATGGCAAGAACACTGAAATAGGGTTGCAAAATTCTGGGAATTTTCAAAGATGGAAACTTTCCATTGGGAATTAATGGGAATTTAAGGGAATTAACAGGAATTTATGGGAATAAACGGGAATAAACTGGGAATTTTCAAATTTGAAGGTTGGCTCTTCATAGGGAACTTAAATATAGTTGAGGAAAGTATATTTTAGCATAATCTTGACTAAAACAAACAGATGCCATTCAAATACACTTGAATATCCATGCCATTCCTCAATCACATGCACATAGTACACTGCTTACTGCATGGCTATTGAGACCACACCCCCTACTGGCACTGTGCATGCCTCCATCACATGTACAGAAGCCCAAAGCACAAGACTATTGAAGGCACACATTTGAGCCTGTGGACTAAACAAAGTGAAGTAAGTTTTGATGATATTATGGGGAAATATATTTATTAAATGTTTAAATTGCAAATATCACATACAAATGTATTCATCTAGTAGATAGTAAGCTGATAAGTTAGATGCTAAATAAGCTAGCATAACTATTTACCACATAAGTAGGGCTGGGCGGTATGACGGTATATATCGTTACCGCGGAAGAAAATGTCAACCGTAACAGATTTTTTTATTCCGTGTATACCGCAACATGTAAATAAGTAGGCGTGGTTAACTCACGTGCAGCGTGCGTGAGACTGAGACACTGATATTTGTCAAAGGAACATGAAGAAAGACCAAGAGGATCCACAAAAGGAATTATGTTTTCAAAATTAACGTGATATTTTCGGGGGGGAAGGCGCAGAAGTCAACTAGAGCAGTGCAGCACACTGAAAGTTTAGAGAGCCTTTGCTCTTGCTCGCAACGGGGCTTACTTGACAACAAGTTCATATATCAATATTCTAACGAATAGAAATAACCTTAAATAATGTATCTATCCGTCTCTTATGTGTACAGTTACTTTCAGAGTGGACGCGCAAGTGGTTGCCGTGGTAATGAATATTTCCAAAATTCCCCAGCTTAACTTCCCATGGAAATTTACTGGAAACTTTCCGGAAATTTACCAGAAATTTTCCGCCCCTTTGCAACCCTACACTGAAAGCATTATAGTGCTTGTGTGTGTTTCTCAGCTCTTTGATCCATCTATGATCTGTAACGGTTCCCAAAGTTTAGACTAAACAAGGGTCCGCTTACTTCAGCTCCACCTATGGAAATTAGTTTGAGAGATAATTTCAAAGATTGTATTTGTTGGCTCAAACTTAAGTAATTATTAAGGCATCATTTCTTGGACTCAAGACCTAAGTTATTTTCTACTGTCTTCAGTTTTTTTGTTTAATTTCAGTGGCCTGGCTTATTCATGCAGTTATTCACAAACTGGCAACTGTTAATAGCATTTTGAGTAAAGCTTTAAAACATTTTGGCAATAAGAAAGCAGAGAAGTAAATGACCTAATCTGTTTTCCTTTCTGAATGGCTGCAGAGGGAATAAGAGCAAATGAAAGCAGAGTCGTACTCTGGATTCGTGCCTTGCCTTGTCATTATGACAATTTCTGCAAAGCTCTGCTCTAGATCAGGATGCTTCGGGAGGCGAAAACAGAGAGGCTAAGTCAGCAAACTGTCCTTACAACATGGGATACATGAGCTACTACACAAAGCAGCCATGCTGTTTTACTAGACACTTTCAGTTGACCTCAGTTAGTCTCTGCATTTCTGTTATATTTGCACTGACCTGCATACAAAATAAAGGATGCATGTGTCTAGTGACACACCGATGAAGCCTTTGGAGTGAGTTAATTTGGAAGTTCTTCTTCCTATTTTTCTTTCCTTTTTTTGATTTGGAAACAGACTCGAGACTAAATTAGAAGCAAAACCATCTAGCCTACAATTTATGGTGGTTTGACATTATATGTAACTTTGTCTTCTTCAAAATACACCAACAAGAAGCGGATGAGACAATGACTGTGAGACAGCCAGCCTTCACAAAGTGCAAAAAACAGATCCATCTAAGAGGAAAGATAGCAGCACATGGATTGGCGTTCGCTCAAAAAGGCTTGGGTTGCGTGTACTTGGTTATCTATTGTTTAAACTTCCCAGAGAGCTGTAAGGTGCTTGACCTTGTGTGACCTGCCTCTTTTGAAATGGTCTGAAATATTTGAAATATTAAAATATGGAAAACTTGGGATTTTATTAATTCACACATTGCGAGTATACTTTCCCTATCCTGGAAATGTTACTAGGGTCTGATGCCGGGATCGCATTTGGCAGTTTGGCCATAAAATCTCCAGAATCAAAGCCCTTTGTGGATGTCAGCTTTTGATTTATCTCTACCCATATACTGCAATATAATAAATAAATAAAAAGTTTGTTTATAATCTTTTTATTTTATTTCTATTTTATTTTAATCATTATTTTACCATGAAATTCCCATTGAGAGAGACCTGGCCAAGGTGGTAGCCATACAAACTAACAACTAGATTAAAATGTCACGTCATCATGATAAATACATCATGATTAAGGTTGGGAGTCGAGAGAAATTCAGAAGTTTTGGTTCCGAAAACGGTTCTGGAGTGATGTTGTGCCTGCTGTGGAGCTCGCACCAGTGCGTGCTCGGCAAAAGTGCGTATAGAGTTCCCATTTTGACAGCAAAAGGGGCGCTTGCGAGCACCCTTCTGAAACCTAAAATGACAAATGGTACACTCTATGTTTTTGTTGGTACATTACGTTTTAGATGGTAAACATGGTGCGGAAACCACGCAATGTGCCACAACCCCTCCTGGAACTTAAAGCTGCTGTCCGTAGCTTTTTTTGGGTTCAAAATTATCCCAAATAAATTGTTGAGCAAGTACATAATCAGCCAGTGTTCAAAACTATCTGCTTGCCTTAGCTCGATTCAAAATGGTAAGCTTGTAATAATGTTTTTAATTCCAGTGTTACTGGTGGTTTTCCACGGGAAATTCGAGCATGTCTTTGCGTCATTACGTCACATCTGTACACATAAAGAAGGTGTCTCTGATAGAAGGCTATATTGTGTGTGAGGATGTTGGTGGTGGAAATTTATAGCCTTTTCTCCCTAAACTTTTCAATTTGATGGCGAATCCAGAAAGGTTCAAACGACAATCACCAGTGACAACTGGAGATTCACCGGAGAAAAAAAGAGACTGCAACCGGCCCATGCGAAAACAAGGACAAATATCGGAAGGGCATTAAATGTAGTCATGCAATGCTGATGTTGTTAACATTAACAATTTGAGAACAAAGTGTAATTTGCACGGTTTGACGTGATATGATAAGCGATCATTAGATTTAATCGGCACGATTTACTGCAATGCTTTTTTCCTCTTAGTTGGTCAGAACAAAAATGGATATTACTTAGGCTACTTGTTCAGACGACATTTTCCGGTGAAAATTATTATGTTGGTCATACTCCCAAAAAGTAGAATCTGTGATTGCAAGTAACTAGGGCTGTTATCTCCCAGTCGATTAGTCGATTATTTGGTCGATACGTTCTGGCTCGACCAAAATTCTGATTGGTCGATTTTTTTGCCGCGTTCATTTTATCAGGTGGAAAGCACTAATTGCTAATGGGGGTGTTTTCAGAGCACCCCTGTTTCACAGGTAACAGTCTGTCTTCAGAACACCCCCCTTGTTTTCACTTCTTTTGGATTAGCCCAACCCACTGGAGAAGAGAGACAGATTGAAGAAAGTAGGCTACTAGAAGGTTTTCTGAATATTATTTATTTAATTGTGAGAGCGTTTAATTCATATTCAGTCAGTCCTCTTCTACCATGTCAACAAAGACATCGGCAGTGTGGCAGCATTTATTTAAAAGTTAATAGTCTATTCGTGTCTCAGCCGCAAAGCTGAGCTCCACAGAGCGGCTGAAATGATAGTGTCTGTCAGTTATTATAATACATATGACAAAAACAATTGTCTAAATTATGTTGCATATTCCTCAAAAGTTCTTGTGATATCACTAGTTGACAACATAGTACTATTTTCGGAAATCATAGGCTATGATATTGCGCAGGTGCACGTGATGCAACGCTGTCAGAGCCGACAGACTCGTGTGTCAGACTCATTTCAGTGCAAAATAATTAGGTCAAAAACGATTTAATATACTGCAAATAGCCTACTAGTTTTTTATGTTTATTTATAATTCATTTAGGTGGACAACAAGTCTACCAAGTACTGCGCACAGTGCGCAGCTAATTAATTAAACGGTTTTTTTCCTAACGTAATTTTTAGTCGATTTTTTGTAGAAAATTTCAGGACTTCAGTCGACCAAGATTTTCTTTGGTTGATTACAGCCCTACAAATGACAGCATCCACACTGGCGCGGTGACTGGCAGCCGCACATTCTCCTCAAAACATTGGATTCATCCGCGCTGTGCCATGCTGAGGCACAACGCACATAAAGTTGATAATTCCGCGAATAACTGCAATTGCAAATTTCGAACAGAGATGGCGACAAAGAGGAAAAACTGCGGACTGCAGCTTTAAGAGACTTTTACTCCGTTTACTTTAGCAAGTAATGGGAAAATGACCACTGAGTGTCACAGGGCTGGTACCAGATTTATTGTGAAAGGTGTACATCGTTTTTCCACCGTTGAGTCCCCATGGTTTAGGTAGGTGTTTCAGTACATGCAGCTGAATTACTATTTAAAAGTAAATAGGCTTTATGCAGAGAGAGAGTTCTGTGCCTCCTGTCTGGATCTTACATGTGTGGTCAAGCATCTTCTACCCCTTCTGAGAGGTATTCTCCACTGCTGGAGATACAAGAAGCCAGGAGAGGTCTCCCAGAGACTCTCCCAGAGCACTGCAGACATGTTGATTTTCCTTCAGAAAAGTAATTTCTGTTAAATTTGTTGACATTATTACCAGTCTGTTAAATCCATTTGACAGCAAATAATAAACACAAAAAGGATTGTTTGAGTTAAGTATTGTCCAAATTTTTTTTTTAGTTATTTAATAATCGGAATCAGAACCGGAATCATTAGGCGGAACCGGATAAGTTCCTAAGATTCCCAACGCTAATTGTGATATACAAAATTCACAAAAAACAATATGATGTTGGGGTGTCACAGTACACAGGTATTGACATAATATTGTAGCTAATCCAGCGCCAGAACCGGTTGACATTTAAACAGCAGGTGGCTGTATTGCTCCTTAATGCTGGTTGCCACCCATCATAAAATTAAAAAGAGAAAACGCAAAAGTAGCGTTATTTAATTTATTATTTTTACATTTCTGGACATAATATCTTTATTGTGATTCTTCGGGCCACAATAATTGTGTAGTGAAAATTTGATATTGTGACAGCCTTAATATGATGTATTGTTCACTGTTGCAATATACCTGCCATGTTTTTAGCAGCAAGAAAACCTTGTCAAAAAACCAGATATTATTATTATTATTGTTATTATTATTATTATTATTTAACAGCATTGCATCTCATTTGTGATCAAATTTTCAAACTGTTGCCAGTTACACAGCCCAACGATAACATTGACATCCAGCATTTACTCCGATAAAATCAGCGTGAACGGGGCATATTTCACAGATTCTTCATCATCATGTTGGCCTGAACCGGTTTATTTCGCCTCTCTCAACAGATGCTCCTGAAAGAATTCCTCAGAATATGTGGGCTGTACGTGGTATTTCATTTGATGATTACAGCTGTAACATATTGTTTGTAGAAATACTGTGCTTAGACATAACCAGCTGAGGTAGGGATGACTAGCTGACCTCTTCCCTGTGTTTTCCATGAGAAGTCTCTGCTATCTCTGGCATCGCTGTGTAAATAACCTCTGTCAACAGAGGTACTGTGTGCGTATGCTGCCGATCACATTCTTCTCAGACTCGTGCAACTTTCACAGTCAGATTTAGGGATTTTCTTAATGCATTGTCTAACTCTGTACACTTTTTTTAAAGACTCTGGAAATGGCTGGGAGATGTTTGTGTCTGGCTGTCCTTGGTAATGATTAGGTAGCGGAGAAAAGCACATTGTTCTGACGTCATTTTGTTTGTCCTCAAAATTTGATGGACACCATACCGCTTTGCTTGGATACGGTCATTCCTGCTGTTAAATTGCTGTTCCATTGTCCCCATTAACATACCTAGTATATTTGAGTAAAACTTTATTTATAGGCTGTGCTCTGCTGGCCCGTGGCCCAGCCGTTTTGAAGTTTTTGCTCAAAAAAGAGGTCAAACAATGGTGGCTGTAAAGTGCAAGGCCTAGATTTCCACACGGTTCTTTGCTGGTCTTGGTGCGGAATGTGTTTATTCAGTCTTTAAAGGTCAGAACCAACTATATTAGGACACTCTTTGAATATTGGACTAGTTAAGTTCATGTTGAACTTTAGATAGCGCTTTAACCCCTGTGTTTGGGTTAAAAATCTTAGTACGATTGTTATGGTGAGGCACAAAATTTACCCTAATTGGATTTAATACAATTAACCAGAAATCTGTAAAAAAAAAAAAAAAAAATTAACATTCATTTTTCACACATTACAAAAAATAACTTGAGAACACATTTTTTATAAACTAAACTAAATATTTATGCTGAGTATCTAAATACCCTCATACATAATGAAATGCGTTAAAAAAGGTTTTCATTTTGGGTTTGTGCAGCTGCCTAAAATTTAAGTTAACTTGCAAACATCATAGTCATAATAAAAAACAATGCTGTATGTATACATTTCACAAATCATCAGTGTCGACACTTTGCAGGCATATTCTTGATCCTAAACATCATACAGTGAGGAAAATAAGTATTTGAACACCCTGCTATTTTGCAAGTTCTCCCACTTGGAAATCATGGAGGGGTCTGAAATTGTCATCGTAGGTGCATGTCCACTGTGAGAGACATAATCTAAAAAAAAAATCCAGAAATCACAATATATGCTTTTTTAACTATTTATTTGTATGATACAGCTGCAAATAAGTATTTGAACACCTGTCTATCAGCTAGAATTCTGACCCTCAAAGACCTGTTAGTCTGCCTTTGAAATGTCCACCTCCACTCCATTTATTATCCTAAATTAGATGCACCTGTTTGAGGTCGTTAGCTGCATAAAGACACCTGTCCACCCCATACAATCAGTAAGAATCCAACTACTAACATGGCCAAGACCAAAGAGCTGTCTAAAGACACTAGAGACAAAATTGTACACCTCCACAAGGCTGGAAAGGGCTACGGGGAAATTTCCAAGCAGCTTGGTGAAAAAATGTCCACTGTTGGAGCAATCATTAGAAAATGGAAGAAGCTAAACATGACTGTCAATCTCCCTCGGACTGGGGCTCCATGCAAGATCTCACCTCGTGGGGTCTCAATGATCCTAAGAAAGGTGAGAAATCAGCCCAGAACTACACGGGAGGAGCTGGTCAATGACCTGAAAAGAGCTGGGACCACCGTTTCCAAGGTTACTGTTGGTAATACACTAAGACGTCATGGTTTGAAATCATGCATGGCACGGAAGGTTCCCCTGCTTAAACCAGCACATGTCAAGGCCCTTCTTAAGTTTGCCAATGACCATTTGGATGATCCAGAGGAGTCATGGGAGAAAGTCATGTGGTCAGATGAGACCAAAATAGAACTTTTTGGTCATAATTCCACTAAACGTGTTTGGAGGAAGAAGAATGATGAGAACCATCCCAAGAACACCATCCCTACTGTGAAGCATGGGGGTGGTAGCATCATGCTTTGGGGGTGTTTTTCTGCACATGGGACAGGGCGACTGCACTGTATTAAGGAGAGGATGACCGGGGCCATGTATTGCGAGATTTTGGGGAACAACCTCCTTCCCTCAGTTAGAGCATTGAAGATGGGTCGAGGCTGGGTCTTCCAACATGACAATGACCCGAAGCACACAGCCAGGATAACCAAGGAGTAGCTCTGTAAGAAGCATATCAAGGTTCTGGTGTGGCCTAGCCAGTCTCCAGACCTAAACCCAATAGAGAATCTTTGGAGGGAGCTCAAACTCTGTGTTTCTCAGCGACAGCCCAGAAACCTGACTGATCTAGAGAAGATCTGTGTGGAGGAGTGGGCCAAAATCCCTCCTGCAGTGTGTGCAAACCTGGTGAAAAACTACAGGAAATGTTTGACCTCTGTAATTGCAAACAAAGGCTACTGTACCAAATATTAACATTGATTTTCTCAGGTTTTCAAATACTTATTTGCAGCTGTATCATACAAATAAATAGTTAAAAAATCATACATTGTGATTTCTGGATTTTTTTTTTAGATTATGTCTCTCACAGTGGACATGCACCTACGATGACCATTTCAGACCCCTCCATGATTTCTAAGTAGGAGAACTTGCAAAATAGCAGGGTGTTCAAATACTTATTTTCCTCACTGTAGGTTAACTGGTATCTCTTACAACTCAAAATCAAAATGGGTCAAATAGAGGATCAGTTCATCCCCAAATTAATGTTTCATGTAGCTCAGATAACTTTTTGACTACATGTATGACACTTTTATGGTGCTTTTAAAGTGGCCACTGGCCATGATGTTCTAGAGAAATTCAACTTATGCGTTTCACAGAACATACCAAGTCACATGGGGTAAATGAATACATCATTTTAATTTGTAGATGAGCTGTTCCTTTAAAGGTTGTATCAGCGATTTCAGGCCCAAACATAAATGATCACATTCATCTAATCTTTCCTAACGATCCGCTAGCTGCCCGTCCCATAAACAGGCCGTCAAAAAACCGCGTCTCTGTAGGCAGCCTAGGCTCTGAGATCTGCACACAAAAACAATTGGTTTCACCAACCACTCAAAACCAAAATAAATTGTGTTCCAGCCAATCACCGACAGAGGGTGGGTGATGTGAGGTTTTGCGCTCGTGTTCTCCAACTTCGCGTGCAGCCGTGCACGAGCGCAAAACCTCACAACACCCACCCCCTGTCGGTGATTGGTTGATTGATTTGTTTTGCTTTATCAGCTTGTACGCCTATTTAAAGTGAAGAGGCCTTTGTGTTGTTCTGTACAAGTGCTTGTTAAGTACCTTTATATATCCGTGCTTCTCCGGCAGCATGTCACAGATATTTTTTTATCAGATGCTTGATCACAGCATGAGTTTCACGCTGACTGAAGTGTGTTCCTTTCTTTGCAGTTGAGGTGGTGGTGGAGTATGACTACGAAGCCCTCCACGAAGATGAGTTGACCCTCAGGCTTGGAGACGTGATCAGAAATGTGCGAAGAATCGATGAGGATGGATGGATGGAAGGAGACCTCAATGGGAAACGAGGCCTTTTCCCGGACAACTTTGTAAAGGTAATTTTAAGAATGTGTAGTATATTGGCTTTAAGTTAGGTGATAAGGAAATAATGGTGGTTAAAAAGCTTTGTGGTTAGCACAAGGCCAAAAATTAAAGTTAATAGGAAGGAAATGTTTATCTTTATGTATTACATTACAAGTTTTGAATTCTGTTTGAAATCTTAGCATGTGTCATTGCATTTATAATCTCATCTTCAATTTGTGTACCTCTTAGTCTTAAGTAGTGTTTTGAGTTGTTTCTGAGGCAGCTTGAGGAAACCCACATTAAAGTCGGATGTAATGGCAAATGTTGTCAAAGGCAGGAAATGATTGCTTTGGTTTCCTTGTGGAGATCCTTTAGGAGGGTGTGAGGTAATCTTTCACTCCCTGAACTGAACTTTGATCCCGGAAAGATTTGATAGTCGGCACTCAGGTGGTTTTAGGAGAGGACCATGGAAAGCGAGCAGGTAGGAGCTCATTTTAGTTCGTCTGTCAGATCGTATCTTGGGCTCGTTGTGTCTGGAAGACGTGTTACTGGTAATGTTTTGTCTTAAGGTGGTTTTCTTTCATTCAGTTTCTCTAAACGTGGCACTTCATTTGATTGCTCGTTTCACTGAATCACCAGACAGATCACAGATAGCACAGGATTTAAAGGGCACTTACAGGGAAAAAAATGACCTAAAGAGAATTAAATAAAGTTTTTACACAAACTGCACTATTTTATTGTGTGTTGAAAGTAAATTTGCTGGGTTTTGGAACATTTGTATTTTGAGTAAAGATTTTATTTTTTATTTTATTCAGCCAGGATTAGTTTCCAAAGCAAGTTAGTTCTTAATTTAGGACATCTGTAATTTAATATACTAATCCAGACATGATTGATATTATTTTTTTATCAATGATCTAAAATAGGAGTGACTTGTTTTCTGCATGAGGGTGTTACAGTAGATCATGTGCTCTGGATGCATTGCATCATATAAATTCTTTTGAAATAAACCTAGACATCATTAAAATAATCTCTGTAGTAGTACTTATTATTTTATTTATTTATTCAAATGTATTTCATTATTTTTTATTATAAGAAAATCAAGAGCTTTAAAAAGGTTGGGAAAGCTGACCTCAAATTAGTTGAGGAGAGGGGAGTAAGAAAAAGGAATTTGTTTGTCAGCATCTCAGAGAGGAAGTTTGGAGCGGATGCAGCCTGTGGCATTCTCCATTCTGCACCGGAGCCTACAGGAAAGCTCCACACGCCTGTCTCTCCAACCCAAACCGTGTCTGAGTCCATCTGAACCCAGCTGAAAAGGCCACTGGAGAGATTCAGTGATACTATTGTGAAAGCACTTTAATGCTATAGTGCCTTGATATATATTACATAGTACTGAATGATTACCATAGTATTAAATAATACTTCAGGGTACTTCAAAAAATGTCATGTCCAAAAACAACATGGTATCATATACCAAAAAACATGGTAGTTCTATATTAAGTGAGTTATTTAAAGACTAAATAAAGCAGGTACAAAATAATCGGAGATTTGTATATCAAATGGGTTTAAGCAATATAACTTAAAAATATAGCTGCAAGCAGCAATTATCGGGGCCAAGCGCAAGCAGATGACAGGATATGCCAACATGGCTGAAGGTGTCAGACCAACTGGAACAATGAGCAATTAAATACATTTAAAGAGGATTTTAGATGAAATGGCTGAAAAATCATATAAAAAGTCATTTAAAATATGATTTAATGGATTATCACTTTCGACCAATAGGTGGCGCAGTTACAAAAGTGATGTGATGTGGTCAGAGTGAAGTGACAATGACACATACAAAGTTTGGTGTCAATATGTCAAGGCATTGCAGAGATAAAGCCTGAATAGTGCTTTTAGCATCATGCCTCAACTTTGCTGCTGCGCTATACGAAAACGGTTTCGTCTATCGACACGAAATCCATAACTTTTAGTCGGCACGGTCTGGAGATGATACGATTCGATTTTGGTGAAAATCGGACAAACGGTCTAGGAGGAGTTCGAAAAAGTAGGTTTTGACTGAAAATCAAGATGGCGGACAGGAAGCTCTGAGAAATAAGGTAAACTTGGTATCTATGTTCTCGGCTTGACCCAAGGAATCTATTAAGACCAGTGGCATTTCAATAGCCAGATTTATTCAAAAGTTATTAGCCTTTTTGGAAATGTTGTTATAACTTTTGACCACTAGGTGGTGCTGTTTCGAAATATTTTGAATACCTTTAGGGGATGGTGCTGATGGCACATTCTGAGTTTTGTAATATTACACCAATGCATTTGTTTAGTATAGCATTTTATTTCACAAAACTGTATTGAAGTCAATGGGAATTTCATGTCTTGTTCTATTATAGCGCACCCAAGAGGCTGAGTCACACCATTTTTTTTACGTGTTCTCAGAATGATCCCATACATATGTGTGTCGATTTTGGTGAAAATATCTCAATTCGCTTCGGAGTTATAGACATTTATATGAAAAAACACGTAAAAAATGACTGACACATGACTTTGATTGGAATTTACTACCCCTAAACATCAATATTTTCGCATTTGGGCATTGGCGTATAGCTATCGACCTATGTTTCCAAACTTCTGACGGTGGTTTCGTCTCGATCGGACAAGCGGTTTCGAAGATATAGCCAAATGTTTTTTAAGCGCTAAATCACAACGCTACACAAACCGTAAGGCGAAATCTAGCATGTTTGGTATCGTAGGACTCGGCAAGGTTTCAGGAGTCTAATTAGATGAGTCTCGTGAAAATAAGTCGACCACTCCCAAAGTTATAAGCATTTGAAAAAAAAAAATTCACCACTAGGTGGCGCTGTTCCGAAACTTCTCAGGCTCCTTCAGGACATCGTGCTGATGACCCATACCAAGTTTAGGTGGATAGTTGCTGGTTGCAACAGCACTGCTGGACTGCATAGCTTTCCAGCAGACTTGGAAATTAGGCGCCAGTGGTTGCATGCACTTGGCCTGGAAGACCGCGAGTTCCCGCCTAGAGCTCAAGTGTGCAACCTGCATTTAACGCGGGATTGTTTCTACAGCGCAATAGAGGTGGAAATGGGCTTCTCCACACAGTTCGCGCTGAAAAGCGACGCAGTGCCAAACGCTGCTCCTCCTGCATGGACTCAACCACTGCAGCGGCGTCTTGATGTGAGTGATCATACATATTTTAATCACAATTTATGGTTAGGCTAAAGTTAATCCTCTGGGGTCGACAAACGCGCCGGCGCATTTTGCTGGATTTTTTCACATAGCGGTAAAATATGAATATGCCTATAGAGCGTGCGCTATTGACATCAACTCGATAAAACTCATCAGATGCATGTCCTTCACGTCGTCTAGCGACCCTGTGAGTCACTCTCCATTTTAGAGTCTGACAGCAGCTGTCAATTAATCCGTCACTGCGGGTCTCAGGTGCACGCCCCCCACTCAGCCCCGCCCTCGGTTTGTCCCCTCTATCTCCGCTGGGGTCTGCCCACTTTTCCAGCATTTTTCAAATATTGCCAGTGGGTGGAGTCAGGCTCTGACCAGGGGTTTAGTTACCCTTTAAATATGGATATTTTTCTTACACGAACGCATCACTTCACTTCAGAAGGCCTTTATTAACCTTTATTTTACGTCAGCTATGACACTGGTGTCGTGCAGTAGGTGGCGGTATGCACCTTCAAGTGGGTTTGCCAACCGCCATTAAAAGGGAAAGAAGCAGCTCAAATGGGCATGCGTGATGCGAGAGAACCAGTTAGGTCTGTTCTATCGTTTCACACATGCTTCCGTGATGAGCATATTTGATGCGCACTTTTGTAATGGATCACTCAAGTCATTTATTTACTGTTTACTTTTATCTGCCATTCAGAATATCTGAGACGTCGTTGCCATAATGCGTTTCAATGGGCTATGTCGTGCTTCGGACTTAACTGAAAGACTGGCATTCTGACACCATGAATGTCATGTTTTTTAACCTTATCTCTACTTTTTTTCCTTTTTGTTGCAATTATTCTGCTTACTGTACAGATTCAGGCACATATTCAAGTTCAAGTTTATATCAGTAGTTCTATATTCATAATTTTGACCACACAATGTCTGCCATTGTAACATATGGTTACATCTACCTGTGTGTGTGTGTGTGTGTGTGTGTGTGTGTGTGTGTGTGTGTGTGTGTGTGTGTGTGTGTGTGTGTGTGTGTGTGTGTGTGTGTGTGTGTGTGTGTGTGTGTGTGTGTGTGTGTGTGTGTGTGTGTGTGTGTGTGTGTGTGTGTGTGTGTGTGCGCGCGCAGTAGATACTCAATATTCAATGACTTGGATTGTGGGCATAAAAAACTTGATCGGGACAGCCGTACCATACATTTTAATTGCAAACTTAATTAATTCAATTTAAATTAAAAGGCATTCTCAATTCAGTGCTGAATTGAATCTTAAATGGGATCTACCAGGTCAGTGTTTTTTAACCTTATCTCTACTTTTTTTCCTTTTTGTTGCAATTATTCTGCTTACTGTACAGATTCAGGCACATATTCAAGTTCAAGTTTATATCAGTAGTTCTATATTCATAATTTTGACCACACAATGTCTGCCATTGTAACATATGGTTACATCTACCTGTGTGTGTGTGTGTGTGTGTGTGTGTGTGTGTGTGTGTGTGTGTGTGTGTGTGTGTGTGTGTGTGTGTGTGTGTGTGTGTGTGTGTGTGTGTGTGTGTGTGTGTGTGTGTGTGTGTGTGTGTGTGTGTGTGTGTGTGTGTGTGTGTGTGTGTGTGTGTGTGTGTGTGCGCGCGCAGTAGATACTCAATATTCAATGACTTGGATTGTGGGCATAAAAAACTTGATCGGGACAGCCGTACCATACATTTTAATTGCAAACTTAATTAATTCAATTTAAATTAAAAGGCATTCTCAATTCAGTGCTGAATTGAATCTTAAATGGGATCTACCAGGTCAGTGTTTTTTTTTTTTTTTTTTTTTGTTAGTTGTAGTACGAAGTATTAGCCTATACTTTAGAATCCTCCTTATCCTTAAATGTTTTTAGAATGATCTTGCAGAAATACCATTCATTCAGAGGGGAAAACACAGAGCAAGTTTCAACTAGATGAGTTGAAAACTTTGGGTGAGAACATGTCTGTCTGTTTTGCTGGAGATCTTATCACTCCTTTGTTTCTCGCCTGTCGCGCGCTCTCTCTCTCTCTCTCCAGCTTTTTCAGATTGTGTGAGGGAGGCTGTGCTGTTTGGGAATTTACATGTGTTTGAAAAAGGTGTATGTGTAGGTGCTAGTTGGTGGTTTCTGTGAAGTTATATATGACGTGGGTGTGACTTGTGTTAAAGTAGCCAATTTTAACCTAACAAAGAGTTCATGGTAAAATAAACAGAACTTACAGGTGCTGCTTTTCTTGTTTTATAGATGCTGCATTCATTCCAGTGCAGTTCAGTTCAGTTTATTCATTATTTATTCATTCATTCATTTTTATATATGTATACACACACACACACACACACACACACGTATGTACATGTATATGAATATGTGTGTGTGTGTGTGTGTGTGTGTGTGTGTATATGAAGAGTTCAGATGCAAAAGCCTCTAAGTGCCATCTGAAATTTTCTTCTAGAATGATCATTTTTATCAAGTTCAGTATATTTAAGTTCAGTAATTTCACTTAAATGGCAATGAAAATTACCTATTAATTGTCATTTAAGTGAAATGACTGAACTTAAATATACGAGCTTGATAAAAATTATCATTCTAGATGAAAATTTCAGATGGCACTTAGAGGCTTTTACATCTGAACTCTTCATATATATATATATATATATACATATATACATATATATATATATATATATATATATATATATACACATATATATATATATATATATATATATATATATATATATACATATATATATATATATATATATATATATATATATATATATATATATATATATATATATATATATATACATATACATATACACACACACACACACACACACACACACACACACACACACACACACACACACACACACACACACACACATATACACACACGCCCCTACATACATATACACACACGCACTACTGGTCAAAAGTTTTAGATCGGTAAGATTTTTTATGTTTTTAAAAGAAGTCTCTTCTGCTCACCAAGGCTGCATTTATTTGATAAAAAAAAAATATATATATATATTATTGTGAAATATTATGACAATTTAAAATGACTATTTTCTATTTTAATATATTTTAAAATGTAATTTATTCCTCAGATGAAAGCTGAATTTTCAACATCATTACTCCAGTCTTCAGTGTCACATGACCCTTCAGAAATCATTCTAATATGATGATTTTATGCTAAAAAAAAACATTCATTATTATTTTCAATGTTGAAAACAGTTGTGTACAATTTTTTTTCAAAATTCTTTGATGAATAGAAAGTTCAAAAGAACAGCATTTATTTAAAATAGAATATTTTCTAACATTATAAATGTCTTTACTGTAACTTTTGATCAGTTTAACTCATCCTTGATGAATAAAAGTATTGATTTATTTTATTTCTTTCCCCCAAAAATAAAATAAAAATTCTTACTGACCCCAAACTTTAGAAGGGTAGTGTTTAATGTTATAAAAGCTTTCCATTTCAGATAAATGCTGTTCTCTTGTGCCTAATGACTGTCATAGTCTCACAGACTGGTTATTTTTTAAACAGATCAGTAAAATGTTAGTGCTTCAGCCCTGACAGTTGTACCTAACACTGCATAGATAACGTTACGCATCACGGACAAGCCTACGTTTACCGGAAAAAAGTTTTTCATGACCATTAGCTGTAACATCAATCTGTCAATGAACTAACGTATACATCAGTAAACACATAGCGCTCGTATCTCACTACTCTACCCTGCCAGTATTTATATATGAATGAATGAAAGACTAACTGAACTGGAATGAATGCAGCATCTATAAAACAAGAAAAGCAGCACTGCTTGGTAGATAAGTTCTATCACTATGGTAGATATATTTGCACCTCTAAGAGTGATAAAATGTGTAAATACAGAGACAAATCAATGGGCTTGTTTACACCTGGTCATTCATGCATTGTCTCTGATCAAATAGCTATCTGATGGTGAAAACACCAGGTGTAAATGCCTACCAAAACGCTTTTGAGACAGATTTATATCAGATTGCTTAAACCACTTCAGGAGGTGGTCTGAGACGCGTTCCAAACGAAACTGTTAACTGAAAGTGTAAATGCATCTGGTTGTTGAAACGGCATATGTAAATTTTACTCATCCCAAAATGTTAAAAAATAAACATGTGAGAGCGTGTTATAGGCTATATAAGATGTTCTAGCCAGATATGACAGCGCTACTGCAACATGCATCGCCACAGATAAGTAGTCGAGTATCTCTTCAGCAAGCCAAATCGCAAACTGACACAAATTAAACAAAGTCACAGATGTTCAACACAGAGTCATCTTTATAATGAGACTAAATGATCTTGCCAGTGCTGATGCCGCTCTCTCCCCCATTGCGGTCTTTGATTTTGAAATTAGCTGATGATAAATAAAATACTGCTCATATCTGTTGCTGTCGTTGACGTGAACTTTGCGTGTAACTAGAACTGTTTTACCAAATCAGATATCCAGGTGATATCCAGTGACCAGGCCCAATGCTCTCTGAGAAATGACTTGTTAAGGGTACAAGACAACGTCCATCAGGTTCCAAATAAACAGAAAATTACCTTTTCCTTTGTGCAGTGTTTTTATTCACTGGATTATTAAAAAAAAAAAGGCTTTACCATATGATTATTTAATATATTCATTTAAGTATTTTCATTTAATTTCCAGGATTTCTTGATGTTTTGATGATATATTGTGACTGAGGAATAAAATTACTTATACCATGGTGTAAGATTTTGGTCATACAACCCACCTATATTCATTCATATCAACAAGATTATTTGTGATTTTATTTTCATTTTAATTTTTTATCAGGTGAAAAAAGAGGAGCCAAAGTCCAAAGAGGAGCCAAAGGAGGCTAAAGAAGTAAAGGAGGCTAAAGAAGTGAAGGAGGCAAAGGATGAGACTCCATTACAGCGGCGACCATCAAATAATGTAGCAAGCCTGGTTCAGAGGATCAGTACCTACGGCATCCCGACCGGAGGACTCGGCTTACAACCCCATTCTCAACCCCGTGCCTCAAAAAAGAGTGCGTTTCTATTTTAATTTCAAATTTCTTTAACTTAAAGATGCTGTAAACTATTTTGTTCAGAATACCAAACATAAAATGTTCATACTACCTGTCTCTGTGAATGCTCTAGACAATGAACAGCAAAAAAGAAGGCCCACACTTCATAAAATGTATCCAATCAGAAACGCTCTCTACCTTTAAATCATTTTGGACGTATTTGAGTTTGCTGGCGTCGGGTTGACTGACATGTCTATGGAGGAAGGCCACATGGTCAATGTATTGGGGTGGTCTAATTCAGTCTAGTGGAAATTAGCGTCATGGCTTACAGCATTTTTTATGTTAATTAGCTATTGGTGTCATTGTTTAATAGCTTTTTTTATCATTAATTTGTCACCGTTGGCTGATATGATTTTTATATCATTTACCGCATATGGTAAATTCTTTCGTTACTAAATGTTTCTGGTGTTTGTTTGACTGGAATTAGAGTTTAGCACAAAAAGAGTTTAGCAGATAACAGCTTTGGCCTGTAGTGGGCAGCAATAGCTTTCCTTTTGGCTCATGAAGCCTGTTTTCATTTCCTCTGTCTGAGACTTGAGTGTACGGCTGTCTCAGATTTTAGAGGAAGTCCACTTGATCCTCTCCAGCTGCAAAGGAACATTATCACAGAACACAGCGAGTGTGATGCCATCCTACATTCAAGGCTTCTGCTGAACAAATCATCTAAAACGGTGATAACAGTGGAATGTAGTTGCGCGTCGCTTCCTCTCTTCCTCTGTGCAGGTACATCGCATTGTACCCTTGAGGAATTATTGGATATTTTGTTTAGTTTTTGCCCAATGTAGCAAAGATAGTGTTCAGACGGGCCCTCTTCTAAACGGTTCTGTGGTGCATTAGTATAATTAGATAGTAATACCATGATAATGAATGATGACTATGTTCACATACTACAGTATTTACATAATACTCCAAAGGACACTTCTGTTCAAAAGTTTGTGTTAGTAAGAATTTTCTAAAAAATGTATACTTTTATTCAGCAAGAATGCATTAAATTGATCAAAAGTGACCGAAAAGACATTTGTAATGTTACAAAAAATAACTATGAAATAACTTACTTTTCATCAAATGTATCACTTTCTTAAGACTAATTCGGCAAATTGTCATTCAGACGTCACAGGAATATGTAAAAATATGTAGTTTTACTCATCAATAGTTAGCAACATACACACTACTGTTCAAAAGTTTGAAGTCGGTACGATTTTTAAAAGAAGTCTCTTATGCTCAGCAAGGCTGCATTTCTTTGATCAAAAATATAGTAAAAACTGTAATATTGTGAAAAATGATTGCAATTCAAAATGACTATTTATTTTATTTTAATATATTCTAAAATGTAATTTATTCCTGTGATGTCAAAGCTGAGTTTTCAGCAGCCATCACTCCAGTTTTCAGTGTCACACGATCCTTCAGAAATCATTCTAATATGCTGATTTGAAACATTTCTTATTATTATAAATGTTGAAAACAGATTTACTGCCTAATATTTTTCTGCAAACCATGAGATTTTTTTTTTCAAGATTCTTTGAGAAAGTTTATTGGACCCCCCACACACTATTTTTTTCCATTATAAATGTCTTTACTGTCTATACATCCTTGCTAAATAAATGCATTAAAAAAAAAAAAAAAATCTTACTGATAATTGTTGCATAAGTGCACCCTTTTCACAGCTAGTGACCGTTAATGTTTCTTAATTTGGCATGTAATAGACCTTAGTCAGGTTAGACACCATGTTGACTTAGCACTGATGGAACAGAGCTGTGAGGGACAAGCCTTACAGTCTTTACAGTGGCAAGCACTGTATAAAGCTCTTAGATCTTGTAATTGTCACAACTCTAAACTTTCAAAACTGATTTGTAGAGTTTTGGTCTACTGATTTTTGTTTTCTGAAAGAGGTTTCGTCAGCCGAACAATCGGTATGTTGTTAAACAACAGTAGGCCTATAGTTCATTGTGCGCACTGTAATTCTCCCCCTTACAGCGTTTCTTTTTAAAGGGCACATGAATCATCTCAAGGAGAGGGTGTGGTGTTTATGTTTGAGAGTGTACATGTGTGCATTCAGGTTCAATAAAGACTCTTCTTGATTTGGTTGGTTGTCACTCATTGAGCCCTCTTCAGGTAGCTAGGGGAAATGTATCCCTTGCATGTCTACTGTTATTGGCTGAGCATGTCAGGCCAGATCCATAGTGACTTAATGTGTTTTCATTACAGAGCCCAAGAAGCGTCAGTGCAGGGTCCTGTTTGAATATGTGCCTCTGAATGAAGACGAGCTGGAACTGAAGGTTGGAGATATCATTGACATCACCGAGGAGGTCAGCAGCGTCTGTCTTTTGTGTATATTCTCTGTTTATAAAAAATCACACACTGTACATGTGGTTTGAGATATGATGATACTGAAAATGTTCCTTAATTTTAATTTCTCACAAATTGAGCATCATTTGCTTGTATTTCATTTACCCATTTGCTCAGCTTTTTCTCATGGGGTAATAATAAAATGTAGTATATTTATAGTTTTAATAAAAGTTTCTCCCCAAACATTCTTTTATTCATTCATATCAGTGGATCTCAACCAGTGGGTTTTGAAAAAGTCAAAGGTCTATTCTGATAGGCTGGCAGATGTCTAGAATTTATTTTATTAAATGCAAACAAAACAACGTAAGTAACCATATCATTGTGCATAGTTAGTAAATTAATCAAATAAATGGGCTTACATAGGGTAAATGCTTCACTTTAGGGATGCACGATTTTCCTGGTTAAAATTGCGATTTACAAATTTTTTCCTAATGAAAAAATATAATATACTATAATAATAATATAATATACATTACTCCAGTCTTCAGTGTAACATGATCCTTCAGAAATCATTCTAATATGCTGATTTATTATCAATGTTGGAAACCGTTGTGCTGCTTAATATTTTTTTTATAACCTGTGATACTTTTTTCAGTATTCTTTGATGAATAAAAAGTCAAGTCAAGTATTTTTGTATAGCGCTTTTCACAATACAGATTTTATCAAAGCAGCTTCACAGTATTAAATTAAAATAATACAACAAGGTTTGTTTCTAGTGGAATTTATTGATTGATAAAATCAAATTAAATATCCCCAAAAAGTAAAAAAAAAAGAACAGCATTTATTTAAAATAGAAATCTTTTGCAACAATATTGCCCACCGTTCAAAAGCTTGGGGTCAGTAAAACAAATTTCTTTCTTTTTTGAAAGAAATTAATCATTTTATTCAGCAAGTATGTATTAAATTGAAAAGTGATAGTAAAGATTTATAATGTAGAAAATATTTCTATTTTAAATAAATGCTGTTCTTTTTAACTTTTTATTCATCAATTAATCCTGAAAAAAGTACCACAGGTTCCAAAAAATATTAAGCAGCACAACAGTTTCCAACATTGATAATAACTAAGTATCAAATCAGCATATTATAATGATTTGTAAAGGATCATGTGACACTGGAGTAATGGCTGATGAAAATTCAGCTTTAAATTGCATCACAGGAATAAATTATATTTTAAAGTATATTAAAATAGAAAACCATTGTTTTAAATTGTAATAATATTTCAAAATATTACAGTTTTTTCCCCCTGGATTTTTTATTAAAAAAAGCAGGCTTGATGAGCAAAAGAAACTTCTTTCAAAAACATAAAATATATGTGTGTGTATATATATATATATACCCGATTGGTTGTGCTTGTTTATAGGACTGCACAATTTGACCCAACACTTGCTTTTATATTATATTATATTAAATATTATATTATTATATTAATGACTAATAATTATTATTATTATGGTTATTATTGTTGCTAAATAGAAATATTAAACAAAATAATAAATATTACTATTGTAATAATTTGCCTTGTAATAATTATGCCTCAAAGTAATATAACTTATGACATTCCAGGAAATCCCTAATGTGGACAAAGGCATCCTGTTATCGCTGTAGCTGAATAAAAAGAAGATAGAAAGCATTGACTGATTAATAAAGTCAGTTGATAATAAAATTATCTTTGTTTTATTTTCAGTTTTTTTTTTTTTTACATTGTACTTTAAGCCTGGCTACATTTAATGTGAGCCCATTTGTATTTTATGCATTTTTTGGGACTTTGCAGGGTGATGATAATGAATTTCAATTGAGGAATTAAACAAATTGTGCTTTATATAATTTTGCTGCTGTGTTGGTTTGTCACTTGATGTTCAATGTGAAATCTGGGTCCTAAAGTGAAACCAGTTGAAACTCACTGTTGAAATTGAGTGTTTTGACAGTTCCTGTATTAAGTGCTGACTGTGAGTGATTTTTAGGTTGAGGAGGGCTGGTGGAGCGGAAGCATGAATGGGAAGTCTGGACTTTTTCCTTCCAATTTTGTCAAAGAAGTTGACTCAACTGAAGACACCGAGACCAACGATGTTACAGAGGAGCCAGGTACTGCTCAGCTAATCATGTGATGCATTTTCAGGGAGGACATGTCCTTACAAGAAAACACTCAATAGAAACCTTTGTTGTTGTGTGTGTGTGTGTGTGTGTGTGTGTGTGTGTGTGTGTGTGTGTGTGTGTGTGTGTGTGTGTGTGTGTGTGTGTGTGTGTGTGTGTGTGTGTGTGTGTGTGTGTGTGTGTGTTTTTTGAGATGTTTAGACCTAGTCAAGGCATCTGCAGTCAGCATAACTTTTTGTTCTTGATTTTTGTTTTGAGGCAGTATATAGGCCAACTGAAGCCGTCTGACAGTTAGACTGTTCGATGGGGTTAGTGAGAATATTTTTGAAAAAGTAATACTTTTATTCAGCAAGGATTCAATAAATAGATCAAAAGTGACAGTTAAGACATTTATAATGTTACAAAATATTTATATTTCAATCAAATGCTGTTTTTTTATTAGCTTTATATTCATCAAAGAATCCAAAAAAATAAAAATAATCACGGATCCGCAATATTGATTATAATAAGAAATGCTTTCATTTTTCTTGAGCACCAAATCAGCATATTAGGATGATTTCTGATGTGACACTGAAGACTGGAGTAATGATGCTGAAAATTCAGCTTTGGATCACAGGAATAAATTACATTTTAAAATATAAAATCAAAAACAGTTGGTTTAAATTACTATAATATTCAACCAAATTTAGCTGTTTAGTGAAAATTCCCTCTTACTGGTTGCGTAGTTTATTGTAAAACGGATAATAGGAGGATTAAAAATATAAACTGGGTACTATTCGACTGATCCTGTGATCTTAACATGAGCCATATTACTTTTTTTTTTTTACTTTGTGCACCTTTGGGCAGCTCACCCAAAAATAAAAGTGACAGCAATAATGTCATAATTTACTTACTCTTGTTGATACACATCTGTATGATTTTCTTTCTTCTGTGCAACCCAAAAGGAGAAATTCAAATTTTACGGGTTGTTCTTTACCACTCAATTACAATGAATGGACACTGAGGGATTCAAACTTAAAAGTAAAAGTAGTCCATATGACTTGTGTGTTGTATTCCAAGTCTTCTGATTTAATACAATATCTTTATATGAGCAACTGACCGAACAGTCTGTCTGAACAAATGATTCAGGTTAGTTTTACAGTCTTGATCAGATCAGTTCATTGAAAAGATCAGACTCGTAAGAACAATTCATTCATTTTCAGTTCTGTCGTCTCATTTTTTGTGAACTCATCCTTTAAATAATATCAGTTATTTTATCAGTGTTTACTTCACAAGTGACATCATAACTTTGTAATGCTTGTTGTGGCAGTACTCATACAGAGGTGTGTGTTCACAGATAACACAGATGGACCGTCTAGCCCCACTTCCCCTCACCCAGGCAACGGGGTCATGGCCCAACCGAAGAAGATTATAGGCATTGGCTTTGGCGACATATTCAAAGAGGGCTCTGTAAAACTGAGAGTCTCCCAAAGAGGAAATGTAAACGAAGAAAAGAAAGAAAAAGTAAGTGTTGTTCTGTGCCTGACAAAGTATTTCCTTCCTGTTAACTGCAGGACCTCTTCCGATCCCAATAATTGCATCAAAGTAAACTTTTATTATTGCGATTTTCACTATCAAAATGGATAGGGCTGTGCAATTAATTGAATTTCGATTTTGGCTCCCAACGATCACCAAAATAGTACAATCAAGTAAAAATGATTATTTTGCCATGTTCTGTTTTGCAAGAACACTGTTATTTTGTCTTGTGCTCTGAATGACACGCGCACATCCGCCCTTCCCGAAGCCATAAACTCTCTCAGCTTGAATGTTTAAACTGATAAGACATAAAAAAAAGAAGTGAAAATGATCAACTTTAGTTACGATGCAATGCTGGCCCGATTGTGCAAGTGACAATTCCGTCAAAAAAGTGTAGTTTCGACACTTGTGTAGTTTTTCGAATACTAAAACTCTCATTAGTATTTAGTATTAGTAGACTGTATGCTTAATATCTGCTGACTGTTTATTGTGATGCTCCTCCAGCAGACATACTACTGACTATAAGTAACTTATTCTAACCCTAACCCTACCAGTCTACTAATACTGTGTGTTAAAAATGTGTTAATGTGTTAAAGAGACCCAATTTTTTATATTCAGGAGCAATGCGATCGTGGCCTCCCTTTTTTCTTCTGATGCCCTATGGCTTTCCAGTTTCTACCTTTCACACTTTCTGTCTTAATCTTTCACTATCTGTCCTTTATTGTCTGTCTTTCTACCGTTGTATCTGTTTATCTCAGGCAAGAAAACTAACCCTGTGACGTCACAGGTTGTAGTACAGCAAGATGCACTACAATTTGCTAGCCATAGCAAAACATCATCTTTTTCTTTTAAATGGTTAAATTTATTGTCTTTGTTATATAATTTTGAATTAGAGTGGAAATCCATTTACTAAATAATGCTAACTTGACTTACTGCTTCATTTCCACAAAATAGTGCCATATAAAATTATATCATTGTCTTGCCAATGTATGAAAATGTGTTCTGCCCATTCCCATAGCCATAAGCAATGGAGCAATGAAGGGTAATTACATGTCTAACTGCTATACAAGTTTTTCCAGTGATTGCTCAAGACATTACATATAGGCAGACAGTCTCATGGTGAGACCTTCCTTTTTAGGCATTATGCCTCTATTTTTGGACTTCATTATTTTGGGTGGCTGATTTTTTAAGCATACTGGCATGCACTAGTTCTCTTATTATCGTTTGTCTGAGAGCGGTATATCCCTGTCTGGCCTTTTGTTACATCTGCAAATAGCTGGAATGCAATACACTTTTTTTTCTAGAAGTGAAAAGTGCATTTTGTTAAAGGAATAGTTAACCCTAAAATGAAAATTTCATAATTTACTCACCCTGGTGTTGTTCTAATGCCATATGTCAACATTTATCGCTCACACTCATTAATATAATGGGAGTAGACAGAGAACAGCATCATGGTTTAAAAAAAAAAAGAATTAAAAGCATCACAGAATGATCCAATGCAATATGTTGTATAATCAGGGGGTATACAATGGGGTTTGGTTAAAAAAAAAAAATTGAATGTATTAGGATATAATGAAAGTCTATTTTCTTTGAAATGATATATATTTTGAAAAGTGCTATAAGATATAAATCTAAATTGATTTGAAAATGTTTCTCTCATATTCTGATATTGAGTATAAAAATGTTTTGTAGAAAACAAGATGCAAAGTATTTTCCAGATAATGTTTTAGTAATGTGTTCAAATATTTATTTATTTTTATTATAAAATTTTTGTGTATATAATATTTTTTTCTTCATAATTTCATACTTTTTATTTTTCTGCACACATTATAAGTAGATCTATATAAATTAATAGCTGCCTTTATATTTGAGGGTCCTTTGCATTCAAAAGTTTTGAAACCCCTAATATAAATAACGATTAGTTACATTTCTCGCTGAATTTTCTGTTTCACTTAGGAATAATTCTATTCAGAAGATAAAATGTTTTTGAAAGAACTCTCTTATGCTCACCCAGGCTACATTTATTTGATAAAAAAAAATACTGCAATATGATAAAATATTGCAATGTAAAATGGCTGTTTTCTATTTTAATATATTTTAAAATATAATTTAATCCTGTGATGGCAAAGCTGATTTTTCAGCTTCATTACTCCAGTCTTCAGTGTCACATGATCCATCACAAATCATTCTGATATGCTGCTCAAGAAACATTTCTTTGTATTATGTTGAAAACAGCTGTAATGCATAATATTTTATATTCTGGATTCTTTGATGAATTGAAAGTTCAAAGGAACTGCATTTATTTGAAATATTTTAGACATGTATAATGTTATAAAATATTTCTGTCACTTTTGATCAATTTGTTACATCATTGCTAACTACAAGTATTCTTTTTTTTGTTTGTTTTTTTTTGTACTGATCCCAAACTTTTGAACGGTAGTGTACATCATATTTAAGTTGTTAATAGGGCTGGGAAAAAATTTATCGCGATTAATCGCATCCAAAATAAAAGTTTGTGTTTGCATATTATATGTGTGTGTACTGTGTATAATTATTTTGTATATATAAATACACACATATGCATGTATTTATTTTAGAAATATTTGCATGTATATACTGTATATACATTTATACATAATTTATATTATATATAAATATAAATAATTTATATATAAATAAATAAAAATCTTAAATATATACATGCATATGTGTGTATTAATATATACAAAATAAAAATCTTAAATATATACATGCATATGTGTGTATTAATATATACAAAATAATTATACACAGTATACACACATATATTATGCAAACACAAACTTTTATTTTGGATGCGATTAATCGCGATTAATTTTTTCCCAGCCCTAGTTGTTAAATGTGCCACAAATTACCTTCCATTTTATTTTTAAGTAATTTAGTTCTGTTTACAGCATTAATGCATTTAACTAGGGATGTCCCGATCAGGTTTTTTTGCCCTCGAGTCCGAGTCCGAGTCATTTGATTTTGAGTATCTACCGATACCGAGTCCCGATCCGATACTTCTATAATACATACAAAAAGAATAAAGAAGAGCGAAAAACAGATCCAGGATGTTCCTTATTTTTTATTTAATTCACCTTATTTTAACATTCAACTCTGTTAACAAACAGAGCACTTCTGTGAGGTAGCTTGAACAATCAAGTAATAAATAACATAAATTCTTCACTTTTGGACTTTAGTGCAACAGTAAATATAAAAAAGTCTAATATATAAACAAATAGTACCTCACCTTAAAATACCCAGCAGGCATGTAAACAAATAAAAAAATAAAAGTGCCACAGTTTTTGCAAAGCCAGTAATGTGCTTTTAGGAACTGCACTCCTAACTCTTACGCCGGTTTCACACTGCTACTGCAGCACGCGTTAGCAGAGCGTGCAGCGCGTATTTTTTTCGGCGCCCATGTTAACAGATTAGAGCATTCACACCGCACGCAGAGGCGGCGCGGCAGCGCGTAGCAGGAGCAGAGCAGAAGCAGCAGTGCCGCGATCCTTTCGGCGCCGAGTCTATTTTTGCTGCGCCGCTTACGCTGAATTAAAGTGACAATGCATTGATCATGGCCAAAATACACTGCAGTTTTATCCAAAAAGTCCATTGATGATATCTATTGTTTTAAACAGTCGATCAAATGACCAACAGCAATTTCAAAAGAAAACAAATGTCCAAAAACAAACTTGATGCCAGAACAATAAAAACAAAGATGAACCAAAATTTATATAAATGAAATTATTATTAAATAAGCTTCTTGACAAGTCTTTTCTCTTAAATGTATTTGAAAATGAAATAAAGCAATGCCAACTTATCCATTATAGAGTACTCAGTCTGTACACAACCCGCGGTTCAGCCGCGCGTGACAAACGCTGCCAGTGTGAAAGCAAAACGCGCGTGTCCTGCTCCTGCTCACCATACGCACTGCTCCTGCGCTGCTTACGCTCTGCTAACGCATGCAGTGTGAAACCGGCGTAACTCTGTGCCACCACATAACTATAGATGTGTTAAAAAATAATGAGAATATATATACATATATATCCCGAGTCCTGATCGGGAGGTAACGTCCGATTCCGATCGAGTCTGAAACCACGTGATCGGGCCCGATTTCCGATCACGTGATCGGATCGGGACATCCCTACATTTAACCAATACTTCCTCTTTCCCTTTTTATCACATTTTGCATCCCATTATGTCATTCAGATTAGTTCTGAATGACTCACGTAGTAATAGTCGTAGTAATCTTCTACTACGTCTATTATCAAGAGCTCAGAGGTCATTTAAAACTCGCCATCATGTGATGTAAGGGTCAGAGGATTTACTAAATACCTGTAGGTTTCTTATTCACTATTTGCTTACTCACTAAAAAACAAACAAACAAACAAAAAAACATTGGGTTTTGTGTCCTTGCGCAGGTGCACTGCAAAATTCAAGACTAAATTTGCCATGCTTTCCCATTTACTCTGTACATATGTAACAGGCAACAGTGGTTGTTGTTTACCCAGCATTCCTTTCATCCAGGCATGGCTGATCTGTCTCAGTCTGTACCTTCCAGTGTGCAACTGCATGTGTTTGTGTGGCTGCCGTGTCAGTAAATCCATATGTGGTTCTGCTTCATTTTAGCCAATTCCATCATTACCATCTGCCACAAAACCCACCCCTTTGAGCTCTCCTGAACCCCCTAAAGGAGAAAAAGAGGCAGAGAGCAAAGGAAAAGGTGAGTTCATGGGGAGGTTGACATAAAGCTGTATATGATAATCAAAATAATGATAGGAGATTTATGGAAATGGACCAGACATGAATGCCTCAATCCGACTGCAGTGATTATGACTAGTTGACATGAGTTTTCCTCCTCTCGGGAAATAGAAGCTCAAATTATAGATTGGCTGTTTGACTATCTGTTTTTGAAAGTGCCTGTGCTTTATGAATATATAATGAGTTGCGAAGTGCATTTTCTTATGCAAACAACATCAGATCTCAAGGGGGAAGTAGGAATGCCAACAGATAGCTTTCACCAGCCATTATAGATCCCTTTGGGTGAAGTTTCTATATGCGCTGCCATTACTTTAAACATTAAATGATGTCTGTACAACACAAGCAGAGCAAATAACTTGGCAATGTGGCACTTCAGGCACTCCACAGCTTTTTACAACACCAGTTTTTAGTAAAGAGACTGCTGTAGGCACATAAGAAATCATTGTAACTCATGTCATGGGTATATTCCTTTATTTTTCTTGTCTTTCTGTAGTAAAAGAATACTGCAAGGCCACTTTCTCCTATGAAGCAACTAACCAAGATGAGTTGGATTTAAAGGACGGTGACATCATCCACGTACTGAGTAAGGTATGTAACAGACAGATAAAATGTCTTCTCAACCACAGGGATCTCTAAATAAACGACACATAATCAAGGAGCATTTTTAATGCAAAGCATCAACATTAGGAACATGGGTAAAAAAAAAAGGGAATAAACTCTTTTACTTTTAGTGTTAAGATATCATGGAGCAGTGTAAACCAGTTTGGGCAGAAGGGCTCCACCTTTTGCAAAGGCGTTCAAACCAGTTAATTCTGATCGCTTCATTTAGATCATGTACTGTATTTTAGTCTGGTGTGTGAGTTAGGGTTAGATTTGTGCAAACTATGCCAGAGAAGTATATTCAATGGTACATGTTAGAATTACATATTTATTCACTGTAATTATGAAGAATATTGATATGTTATGCATTGAAATCACCCTTGTTAATGGTTTAAAGGAAAAGTTCACACAAAGATGAAAATAGTCTAAACCTGTATGACCTATAATGCAATTTTTGCTATTACAGAGCCCTCAGATGGGGATTCTGATGTGAAATCATTCTACAGTGATCAGAGACTAAGCGTTTTGTAGTGTATATTGTGTGTGTTTGATGCTATCTGCTGACACTTTGAAAGTTTATATGAGAATGTAGCAGTTGTATATCATACTAATGACTTCTGTTCTGTTAGAAATCCGAGGATGTGTTTGCTTTATTTAAGTTAAGACACATGGAGACCGTTTCACACATTTACCTTTTGTTTGTCAAAGGCCTTGAGCAGGAAGCAGATCAGAGCTGGAAAATGTTTTATACATGACCACCATCTAGTGGCAAGGGATATATCTACATTTTCCATTCATAATGATGTGTATTTAAGCTTTTAAGACATATTGTTGAGTAGTATTTCATTAAATAATCCATTTATGTTCAGAGTGGTTGATGGTTTGATGTTTTAGGACACAGGAGAGCCAGGCTGGTGGAGAGGAGAGATCAACGGCAGAGAGGGAGTTTTCCCAGACAACTTTGTTGCTCTGCTTCCTGAGACAGACAAAGAGGTAAATTTACATTCATTGATGCTGTTATTTATGTCTACCTTAGGAGTCTTCATTATCCGGAAAGGAAATTGAACAACCCAGTGCAGACGTGCAATTTAAAGATTGCAGAAAGGAAAGTTATTACCTCAAAACTACCAGTCTACAGTTACGACTTTTAAAATAATCTCTAATCAAAAGCTATTATTTTCTTTGTTTATACAGACACTAACATCCAAAGGCTCCTTTAAAGTATCTCCTAAACAGGAAGCAGAGGAGGTAAGCAATGCATATTCTTTTGTTGGTAAATTGCTTATTGGAATACACTTCTTTTTTAAATGGAAAAACATGTAAGTTTTGCAGTCCTTTCACATATCAATTTGTTACATTTCATACATTTCAAAATACAGTTCCATTCAAAAGTTGGACACACCTTCTCATCCTTTGTGTTTACTATAATAAAATCATTAAATTCTTTAAAATATCTTTAAATTCTTAAAATATCTTTAAAATATCTTCTTTAAAATATCTACTTTTGTGTTCAACAGAAGAAAGAAACTTTTGAATTTTCATTTTGGGGTGAACTATCCCTTTTACTTCTGACTGGTGGTGTATATCGAGTGTCATCAAAAATATTGAGAGATTTTTTTTTTTTTTTTTTTTAGCCAAATCTCCTATCCCTGTTTTTCAATGAATCCCCTATACTAAACCTTTTGATCAAAGACTTTAAGAACAAAAATAAACAGCAGTCCAGACAATATCCGACGATATCAAATAACATGTGACTTTTTGTGATTCACTGTTGGGGATTTGAGCTTGAAAGAAGCATTTAAATCAATTGGAGCCACTTATCTTCACCATGTGTTTCACAAACACAGCTTCATTCTAGCTTCTGAAGCCCAAGGGTGCATGTTTAACCTCTTTTTGACGAACTGTGGAACAAAAGGCCCCATTTTTTATTGTGAGGAGCACATTATTTGTTCAAAGCACCAGCTACCATCACTAGAGAACAAACAGAGTTTTGTGCATGCAAAAGTTATGCACTGCCACATCCATTTTCTGGAGAAATTCTGTGAATCCCTCCACTGACTGGGGTCATGGTTTGATATGCTCTCGGCATAAGTGTTTTTCGTTCTTTTTTCTTAACATTTTCATTTTCAACCTGATTGGCCTGAATGATTGTCTTTGTGCTACTGCAGTGAGAATGTGATGAGCTGAAGCTCATGTGATGGCTTGTGGAGGTCAGCGAGCAGTTCATGAAGATGTGAAAGTGTTCATTCCTCCAACGGACTCTAGGCAGCCCATGATCAATCCTTTATCCTATAAGCATCCTCTCAGATGATAAGACGTGATCTCTGTATCAGGAAATAAGGGGACAGAGGGCATTTACACAAAGGCAGTTTCTGTACATTTTTGTTGACTCATATTATAGAGCATTCAAATAAACACAGTACGCACGCTGTGGTAATACCACAATATTGGGCATTTTAATCTATTGTTATTTGATCATTTATTAATAATGCATTTATATATTATAATTTTTTTTACAATTATTTTATGTTTCAGTAGTAGTTGTCTGCATTGCCTTATATTTAAATGACTATCATGGCAAGGCAACTCTTGGAAGAGTTTAGCATGGTAACTGAGATGGACAGTGTTAATGTATTTGTTGTTGGTGGAAAAGAGCTGCTACGCTCCAGCTGTTATTGCTCCTGATGCTGCTGCTACTGCAGAGCAAGTACTAGGGCTGCTCGTTTATGGCAAAAATCATAATCGTGATTATTTTGGTCAATATTGAAATCACGATTATTTAACACGAAAGTCTTATTTCATGATACAAGTAATTTTAAACGTCAGTTTACAGTTATTGATACTTCAGCAAAAACTAATACTAGGTTAATTAATGCAAGTAAAAATTATTCAAAACGGTTACAGAAGGCAAGTAAACAGTCAGCAATAAAATAAGAACAAAAAAACTAAGTACAAACAGTACTTTAGGTTTTTCACTTTCAGGAAGATGAACTCACAGTGGTATTCAGATAGAGTAATAGCCTACAAAAGAAATTGAATAACTAAATCAAATGAAAAATAACACTGCTGTATACATTAAATATAGACGAATCCTTATTATTTGTGAGTGAGTCATAAATGTTGTTGACTCATATTATAGAGCATTCAAATAAACACAGTACGCAAGCTGTGGTAATACCACAATATTGGGGATTTTAATCTATTGTTATTTTATCATTTATTAATAATGCATTTATATATTATAAAAAAACTGATATAACTGAGATGGACAATGTTAATGTATTTGTTGGCTGCTGTCACTTTAATAAGAGCTGCACGGATCCAATATACTGTTCCACACACAATTCAAACACTCTTTATCAAATGTTTACATTCACTTAAAGGAGAAGTTCACTTTCAAAAAAACTTTTGCTGATAATTTACTCACCCCCATGTCATCCAAGATGTCCATGTCTTTCTTTCTTCAGTCGCAAAGAAATTAAGGTTTTTGATGAAAACATTCCAGGATTTCCCCCCATGTAATGGATTCTATTGGGACCCAAACGGTAGAAGGTCCAAATGACAGTTTAAGTGCAGCTTCAAAGGGCTTTAAACGATACCAGACGATGAATAAGGGTCTTATCTAGCGAAACGATCGGTCATTTCCAAAATAAATAAAAAAGTTTAAGTTTTATAAGCACAAACGCTCGCCTTGCTCTGTTCTGTGATGCGCGTTCGTGACGTCACGTAATACGCAATTACGTTGAAAAGGTCACGCTTGACGTGTTTACAAATGTGCAGGAGGAGGACCATATACACATTTTCAAATGTATTTGTGTCAGTTTATCGTTTAAAATGCCCATTTCGTGTGCGTATCCTGGGTGTTTTAATATTAAAAAGCCAAAAAGAACATTTTCTTCAGGACAGAAATTTTTCAAGCGTGACCTTTTCAACGTAATTGCGTATTACGTGACGTCACGAACGCGCATCACAGAACAGAGCAAGGCGAACATTTGTGCTTATAAAACTTAAACTTTTTTATTTATTTTGGAAATGACCGATCGTTTCGCTAGATAAGACCCTTATTCATCATCTGGTATCGTTTAAAGCCCTTTGAAGCTGCACTTAAACTGTCATTTGGACCTTCTACCGTTTGGGTCCCAATAGAATCCATTACATGGGGGGAAATCCTGGAATGTTTTCATCAAAAACCTTAATTTCTTTGCGACTGAAGAAAGAAAGACATGGACATCTTGGATGACATGGGGGTGAGTAAATTATCAGCAAAAGTTTTTTTGAAAGTGAACTTCTCCTTTAAGGCTTAAACGACTGTGTTTGCAAAGATACTTTCCAAAACGGCATTTCGACATATTTGTGTGTTGGCTATTTGACCGTTTAGGCGCTTATCTGAAGCCCATGGTATACTTCGCCTATGCACGTGGTTCCGCCCAGTCTCGGAGCTCGAGCACAGGAGGCCATCTAGGGAACAGCGTCTCTTTCACGGCTTCATGCTCTTTTAATAACACCTTCTAATATCAAGCACGTCCCGCGGTTTAGCAACAGTAGACTGCATTTTACATCACTCACTTATTCGGCTGATTTGGATGTTAAATTTGACTTGGGGAGGAACGAAAGCACACCGCTTTGAAGGAAAGGAAAGTGCGCTGGACTGAATGCAGCAGCGGAACAATAATCATTTTACTTTGATTATCTTGTTTTCATAATTGTTGGATGCCGAAATTGAAATACGAGTAATCGCACTGCCCTAGCAAGTACAGAGCAGGCACGGCGTCATGGGTGGGCCTGACGGGCCTGGGCCCACCCACTTTTCAACAGGCCCACCCAAAAAAACAACAACAAAAAAAACGTAATATATTCAAATTTTGTCAAGAATTATAAAAAATCGTCAATAAGCTCATAATTTGTACTAAAATAGTCTAAATGTTTAGTTTTAAAAACAATTTAAAAAAGCTGGCTATGTCTATTTGGATGTTTCTGCGCAAGTTCAGCAGACAGTGGGGTTCGGGTTTGTTCCGATCAGAGCTCTTGAGTGGAGAGCGCATTTCTGAATATTCCGCTCCGCTCACTCATTCCGTAGCGTCGCTCGCTCAACCAAGAATGGCCTGCTGCTGGTTCGAAAATATGTGGAATAAGGGCTGCCTCCGACAAATTTTTTTTTTTTTTAGTCGACTAGTAGTTGTTAATTTAAGCCATTCATGGACAAATCGCCCCTTTATATTAATTTAATTACTTAGGCTGCTATCCTACAGGATAATAAGCGTTATGACCGCACGCATAAAGCTTGCCACAAAGAACCGGTTAAAGTAATTATGAATGTGTCTAAATTAGCAAGGAGACATTTAATTGTTTAGGAATAAACTGGTGTTTTCTGTGTCGCTGCAAAGATGAAGTTGACAATGCGAGAGAGAAATGCACATTTCATGGATTAGGCTACATAATCAGAGAGTAGGCCTAGCCTATTTATTTTGGTTTGAATATTTTCGTTTAAAAGTAGACATTTCAAGCTTTCTGTAATAGATAACCCATATTTCTCAAATCTGTGAGGCACAAGCTGAGTTTCGGCGCCCTCCAGTTCACGTGCAATGCAAGTGATCGTGCCGGCGCCTTATTACATTGTCTGCTGTATATGCTTGTATATGCTTCTTATTTATTAAATACGGAAAATTGATTGATAAAACATTTATCAAAATTAAGATACAATTTATACAAAACGAAAATCTTTTAAAAGGAGTTTTCTATAAAACAAAACTTAATGAAGTCGTCAAAATAATTTTTTACCAAAAACAGCGCTGTTGCTAGGAGGGCGCCAGCGCCTCTGCCTCGCGAGTGGATGATAGCTCTGAAGACGCCTAGCAATGATATACCTTTAGTGGTAGTATACCTTTAGTTAAGTTATACCTTAATAGTCTTCGTAGCGCGCTATGAGACAATGTTATTGGAAAATGCAGCCCAGTATGATGCGTATGATGCGTAATGGAGATTCCAAAGCGCTCTTCTTTGGTCAGAACCATGGAGAGCGATCGCGAATAGGTCTGTCCTATGCACCGAAACTTTTAACAATGCAACAAAATATTTAAAGAGCATCAAGCTATTAAAATCTATATTATGTATACGCACAGATAATATAACAGTAGGCTATATTAGTCAATAGTTTTGCAGTTTATATATCCAAGCAGTGATTGGATAACGTTTTTTTATTTTTTTTATTTAACGTTTTTAATTTAAGGCCCACCCACAATTGGTCTGGCCCATCCAAAACTGGAATCCTGGCGCCGTGCCTGGTACAGAGACTAGCATCTATGAAATTACCCGTAGCAGATCTATACAGGTTGAGCTGGGGAAGGCGGAGGTTTTCAGAGGAACCTTGAAAGCGCGTTGCAAACTGCTACAGCAAACACTGACCAACTATTTAAATGTTGAGCAGCAAGCTCATTGGCTACAGATGCAACAGGAACCAGTCAGCTTGTGCCGTGTAGTTAACAATGTAATTGTCAGCAGGTTTTGCCTTAGCCATCTAGAGTTTCATGATAGAACTTGGTATATATATTGCATAAATTGACTGGTTTACACACATCAGCCTCTGTGTTGAACTGGAATTTTATTTTATTTTTTATGAAATGCAAAAACATTTGAATAAACAGTTTTTTTTTGTAATTTTACACTTGAACAAAGAGTTCCAATCTGCAGGATTTGACTGCTTTTCTCTGTTTGCTGTGAGCGATTGAACATTAACCCCTCAGCCCTTGATTTCCAGGTATGTCTCTGATGTTGAGGGAGAGGAAATTGTTTTGCTTTTCTTTGGCACCAAACAGATTTCTTCATAGATAGGGTTGGTTAGAGACGGTCTAAGTCTAATTTCTTCTAAATTGTGAGCTGTTGAGGTTGCTTGAGCTTCCTGTGACGGTACTGTCACACTTCACTAAGATCTTACTTCAGTGCAATTACTGTAGTAAATTGGCATTTAAGCTGAATCTGATTTATGGAGAGGTGCCATCATTTGTTTTATTTGCTCCACATTTTTCTTTAGGTTTCCCCCCAATTTGACCAGTGAGACTTCTCTCTTTTTAGTTCAACATAAGTGTGACTGTTAAAGTGCCCCTATTGTGTTTTTTCGAATATTACCTATCATGCAGTGTGTAATATAGCTGTTTGTGAATGTAAAATGACTACAGTTTTAAAGATCAAAGTGCAGTTCAAATAAAAATATATTGTCTCCTAAAAGAAAGAATCGATTCTGAACTACCGAAACAAGTTGTCAACAATTCTAGTCTAACTTCCTGTTACATTGGCTTGCCAGCCTATGGTCTCCTTTGACCAAATTAGGTGATGTAAAATGTATGTTATGAGAAAATTACCCTGGACGCAAACTACGGAAGCCATTAACCGCAAGGTAAAAAAAAAAATTTTAAATCTAAAATTACGAGATTAAAGTCGAAATATTTGGAGAATAAAGTCGAAATATTTCGATATTATTTCTGTTCTCGGTGGATGTTCTTGACCCAGATGGCGTTGCCTATTGACCCCACCATCTGGGTCGAGATTGAGAACACTTCACTAATCCCCACGACACCCTACGTCAAATGGATCGTGCCAAAATCGTGTAATCTGAACCAGGCATAACAGTAACCGTACTGTCTCCCTCTTCACTGTAAATCCTTTCTGGATTCATTTTAAGTGCATCATTCTGTATCCAATCATTTGGCCGGATCCCCTGATTTCCTCAGATATAAAGCTGGCTACCTCCATCCAGTCTGAAAAGTGTTTGCCTGTAAAGTTTATTCCAACGCAGTATATTTTGTAACGTCCTAAAACAAATGGTAATGCCATGTTGGTAGATTAGCACCTGTAGAATTTCCTTTTGTTGAAAGCCCAGATAAAAGTAAAAAGCTACTATTATGTTTAGATCCATGTCCGAGGCAGTTCGACTTCACAAGCGAAATGTTCTCGAAATGTTTGGACTTTAATCTTGAAATGTTTAGACTTCATTCTCGAAACGCCACGACTTTATTCTTGTAATTTTAGGGGGATTTTTTTTTTTTTACAGATAATTATTATTATTAATATTTTATTTATTTTTTACGTTGTGGTTCAGGGCTTCCGTACAAAATTTGTAATCTTTAAAATTGCATAATAGGGGCACTTTAAGGTGAGCGGTCCAATTTAGTTGGCTTTTTTTTTTTTTTTTTTTTTTACAAATTCTTGTTCATTGTCTCTCTGAATTATTGGAAGGCCATTTCTTGCCCTGTGTTTTGAATCCCTCTTTATTCTTATAAACCAGATATCCATTCAGATGTTCCTTTCTTCTCCCTCATTGACCGTGTTTACTTAGTTATTACATGTTCCTGGTCTTATTGTGAACAATTCATCAATTCAAGTGTGGCAGAGCATTTGTATAATCATCTTAATCTGCATTCATGCATAAGTGAATGAACACCAGAATCATGTACATGACAGAGGTTATCATGCTGACCTTCTCATAAACGATACATATCTATGTCAGTTGCAAATGTTGATCTATGCCTATGTTGTTGTTTGAACTTTCACTTATGCTGTGATACAATAGAGGTGATTTATTATGGTAATCAGTGCAGCCGATTCATTGGCACTGAAAGTCATCAAATCCTCCATCAAAGAGGAGGCTGGGGGATTTCCAGCCTCAGCCATTTCATGTTTCAGTTCCTGCTGATTTTGGGTTGTTGGGCTTTTTAAGATCCTGTTTTAATTATGTTATGCCGCTAGGGGTTATGTTAACCTGACCTGTGAAAAGACTAGGGTTGGGAATCAGAAATCGATTCCAGTTCTAAAATCGGATACTCAAGGTCAGGAATCAGATATTTGTTATAAAATTAAAATTTCGATTACGCCTGTCAATTCCTGTGCGCGCAGTTTAATGTGGTTTTAAACCCTTCAAGCGCAAGACGACGCAGAAAAAAAAAACTAAATTCTGCACTCGCACTCAGTTTTCTGTGCTGGGCACATCTCATATAGTGGATGGATACTGAATTGAGTTCTTTTTCACAACTTCTTTGCGCGTTTTTCCTGTCAGTGACCTTCAAGATTCAAAATATGCTAGTTGATGTCCGATTATCTGCTACAGGCAGCTGACATGATTTGAAGGGCCTTGACAGTGGTACTTAAAGGGAACATGCCAATATTTCTGCGTTGGTGTGTGAGTGGATAATAACTGGTGGAAGATGTGGTCACAATAAGCTCTATTACATCCATTAAGGAAAAAAAACTTGAGAGTGAATTTTCATTTCATGCTGACTTTAATGACAGCAGCACTCAAGTTCTGTCCTTTGGATGAGACGTTAAACCGAGGACCTGACTCTCTGTGGTCATTAAAAATCCCAGGATGTCCTTCAGAAAAAGAGTTGGGGTTAAACCCCAGCATTCTGGCAAAAATTTGCCCATTGGCCTCTGTCCATCATGGTCTCCTAATCATCCCCATATATACTGATTGGCTTCATCACTCTGTCTCTCCTCCACCAGTAAGCAATGTGGGCGTTCTGGCGCAATATGGCTGCCGTCGCATCATCCAGGTGGATGCTGCACATTGGTGGTGGTTGAGGAGATTCCCCCCTTCCATATGTAAAGCGCTTTGAGCACCCAGAAAAGCCCTATATAAATGTAACAAATTAATATTATTATAAGTTCCATGAACTATTGTGTTTGGGTAAAACTATGTTCTCCAGCATAATTTGAGAATGATCCAAAGAGCATGTTGTGCTTCAATGGAAGCAAAGTCATGTGACAGTCTGTCAGTTCTCATTAGCAGTCACAAATTGATTTTCAATGCATTCTCATATTTTGTTGTTTCTCCACAGAAGCCAAAGAAGCCCCCACCACCATCCAAAACCACAGGTATGTCAAATTTTTAACATACCGTTTCACATCTCACTGATTGCATGAATTTGATTACATCACTTTACTCTTCTCTTTTCATTTCAAGCTGCTGTGAGATCTCTGAGGTATAAAAAGAGCTTAAAGTGTCATCAAACGTATTCTGGTTGCTGAGATAATGCTCAATAACTCTCGCAATCATATGTGATAAGAGCCACAAAATCCCTATGATAAGTTTAAAGGTCATTGTCTTCAAACATCTTTCGCTTGTCTTTGCCTGTCATTGACCTTTAAGATTCAAAAGATGCTAGTTGATATTCAGTTGTTAGCTGTAGGCAGCTGACATGATTTGATGGGCCTTGACAGTGGTACTTGAAGGGAACATGCCAATATGTCTGCATCAGTATGTGAGTGGATAAAAACTGGTGGAAGATGGCATATTGATTTGAGCTGCTTCCTCTGTGGTTTTCAGAGAAGTATGCTGGTGTATGGTGAGAAGATTAGAGGGGATGCAAGATAATTTGGCATATTTAATTATGGCATTGAACACAGAGACCATGCATGCCCACACACTCACGGATGCATTTTAAAAAGCATTATTTTTAGCTTAAAGGGATAGTTCACCCAAAAATGAAAATTCTGTCATTAATAGAAAACCTGATAAATGATCATTGTGCCACATGCTTAAAAGTCTAAACTTAATGTCCAAGTTGTAGTAAAATGCAGTCTACTGCTATTATTAAAAGCTGCTGTTATTAAAAGCGCATTAAATTGCGAAAGAGACTGATCCCCACTCGGTTTCTGTGTGCGCGATGCGATCAAATATACACAAAATGTGTCAAAATGACCGTCTTGGTGAGTATTTACATAAAGACAGTCAGTTATGTCTTAAGTGAATAAACAACTGGGAAAGAAATCGGATGCGTGTCATCATATTAGATCCATGCATTCGGTCTTAAAGTGTAATGCAAATACGGCTGTCTGTGTCATTTATGTTAAACAAAAGACAAAGACAAAAGACTGCTTTTGACTTAATAACTTTAGTAATTTTAGAGAAGTAAAGTAGTTTTAGATAAGAATCAATGTTTAATTCATACAGTGAGGACTAGGCTATGCCATCTTTTAAAGTTTAACTCAGGTTTAATGACTATTTTGACAACTGATTGTTTAATGCAATACTGTGTTTTAAATTGTACAAATGGATAAATCCATAGGCTTGTTCCAGTCTGGATATTCTCGATTGTACATCTCAAAATTGGGAAGGTTAGGGATTCAGATCATGGATCATGATTGTTTGTTATAAAAGTGTGATATGAAATCTTTGGAAGATTGCCCGCCCCTAAGGGTGAGTAATTAATGACAATTAAAAATTTTGGATGAACTAACCCTTTAAGTTGCTTTTTATCATTTTAGATTGCTTGTGTTTTCTGGAGGATTACTTTTTAGCCATGTCTTAAAGCAGCTGCATGACTATATTTTTATTGACACATAAAAAAAAAAAATATATATATATATATATATATATTATATATATATATACATATATATATATGAAATTGGCAAAAAAAATATTTAAATTAATAAAACAAATAACAGTATTTTATTAAATTGATTAAATTCAATATAATGTAGTTGAATTGAATTTATTTAATTTACAGCTTTAATATAACTTTATGGCAGCTATATATTCATAAACACATTTTCTAGAAAACATTGTGTCATTTGTTTATAACATTATTTATAACGCGGTTGTCAGTTTTTTAGTTGAAAACAGTGTTGTGTAAACGGCCACTAAGACTGATGCATCAACTTGTAGTTGACTAATTGTTAGAGTGTCAAAATCAAATGATCTGGCAATGCAGATGTGAAGTCTGATAAGGCAGCTGTAACAGTCAGTCAGTCCCTCGCAACTCTTGTCTGCGAAACATGCAAACAATAAAAGCAAATGTGCATCAAAGCAGACCGCATTATACCAATTGAGTTATAGAAAGCTTGCAGAGGGTTGCAAAGATTTGGTCTGTCTTTCCAACCCACACAGGAAATGCAAGTCATAGACTGTATGTTTCCTATTCTGTTCAAGTGCCTGTCTCAGAAGTCGTTTTGTTTTTTTATCTGCCGGATCTGGAGCCGCTGTATCTCCATTGTAGTACCTAAAAACATATTGTTAACTCAGACAATATGCTTCGTTTCTCAGTCCTGAAACCAGAGGCCCCCAGTGTGGACAAGAAGCAACCGCAGCCACGGCCTGAAGATAAAGGTAAGAGAGGGTTCGCTGCCCAGTTTCTGTTATACCACAAATTGAAATTGACCTTGCTGACTGTGGTTTCGGTTCTATTCCCATTTTAACGGACCCAAAAATCACCATGGCCCTTATTTGTTCTCTTTCTTTTTATTCATTTATTAAGAGTCTGTGTAACCTGAGGAGAGAATCATTCTTGCTTTCATGCCTTCAGACATTTCACTTTCATACCCAATCTTCACTGCAGATAAGCAGTCACAATGCAACTAGATTGATAAAGCATAAGCTGTCTATGTGCACTGCAAGAACCCGACATCACCACACTTACAATGTAGTTGTCTTTGTTGATTTTGATAATTGATTTGTTTTAAATAGTTTAGGGTCAGTATATTTTTATTAGAAAAAAAAAAAAAACTTTTATTCAGCAAGGATTCATTAAATTGATCAAAAGTGGCATTAAAGTAATTTCTAATATTATCAAAAAAAAAAATCCTATTTCAGGATTTTTTCAAACTTTCTATTTATCAGCCTGGGTGGGCATAAAGAACAATAACTTTTCTTCACACCAAGAACAATAACTGTAAAGCATCCACACCAGTGGACGATGTCATTCTGCAGGATTCTGATTGGCTGTCAGTGTATTTATCGTTGTGTTGTTGCTACTCTGATGAAACTACGTTTTTGAACGAATCTCCTGAATGGATGATTCAATGACAAAATAAAACAATTTAACATTTGAAACATTTAAGGTGGTTGTTGCAACCCACTTGTGTAACGATGAAATTGATGGGAGTTACTTTCAAAAAGTGATTTTCTCTATTTTGATCACTAAGTAGACATCAGTGTTTATAGAAACTTTTAGCCAGTACTTCTATGATAATCTGAATTATTTTAATAGAGGAATAACAATACTGTGTGATTGAAAAGGCTGTTTGTGAAGCGTATTATAAATTCACTGCTCTCACTGGCTCAGCGGTAGCAACAACGCAGATTTGAATGTTCTGGCACAGTGACGGGAATAGTTGCAACATGAACCACTGCCAAATTGTTGTATCAGTTGCTTTAATGAGCTCATTGTTTCTGCCTAAATTAATACATGATATTAGCTAACTGTATGATTTGTTTTTTATGATGATCATAGAACTGTTTTTGACACATGGACGTTTCTTTGACACAGTCACCTCTGATAACAGATTACTCTAAATCATAATGTAGAAACTGCATTTTCTGTAAAGCTGCTTTGAAACAATATGTATTGTGAAAGCGCTATACAAATAAATGTGAATTGAATTGAATTTAGGAATAAGATTGTGTGAGTGTTAGAAACGTTTAATCATGCAGCTCTATCATATATAAGCAAAATGGGCATTATACCTGAAATATACCCAGATATTGAAAATTAAAGGTATAGTGGAGGATTTTCCCGAATTTAAAAAAAAAATGCACATGCACAACACTCTACCTGCTCCCGAGAGGGAACGCCTATTAAACGTGTGCACGAGAGAGCATGCACGAGCCTAGTTCTCCTCGTGCACGCTCTGTTTACAAGTTGCTGTCAGTGTGTGACTTGTGCCAGGGCTAGCATCGCTAATCATAGCTTACATTAACTTTTACTAGCAGTGATTTTAAATGGATTTCTCCAAATGGCATGCCAAACTTTACCTGTCGAGTAGAAACTTTGCGACTGAGGCATCAGTGGGAAGCCCAACCTGTGCTTTTAGCGCACGCCAGCGTGTGAAATGTTCTCCCAAAAACACTCTGGTCTTGTTTCTTTCTTCAGAGGCCTTTCTCTTCTTGTCATACAATTCGTAGACACTTTTTCTCTTGCGACCCTCAGACATTTTGAAAAAACCCGGTGAGAACGGCGAGCTTCAATGAATGGCTGAAGCCGTAGCTCACCACCATAGACAGTATAAATGGCTCACCACACATATACACCTGAAAGTGCGCATGCGCAGAAAGCGAAAACTACCTAGGGACGAGCACGTACGACGGCCTTACGTAAACATATCACCAGAATGATTGACAACTAGGAGGACCAATAGTCTTGATGATCCACCCGGAAAAAGAAAATCCTCCACTATACCTTTAATTATAGATATTAAATGGAAAGCTAATGAAATGGAATAAAGTTGAAGCAGGAAATCTGTATCGAGACCATTCCTAATTTACGAAGTTGATAATATAGCTCAAGGTGGATGGGCATCATCAATGTCATCTAGTGTGTGCACTCTGAATACTGTTAATTAAGTACTTTGTGTAAGTGTTGACTTTGTAGGAAAACTGTCATGCACTTTGAGCACCAGGATGTCTGAGGATCTGCTGTTGTGTTTGCCTCAAGGACTTCCTGCCGAGTACTTTCTATTCATATGAATGTCACTCTACTGGAACGTGTATTTGATAAACTCTGTGGTGTTTGAAAGCTGGACTCTCTTATTTAGACCAAGTGTTACAAATTGACCGATAGACTGTGAATGTGAACATCGGAAAGTGTGATTACATGAAAAAATGCGTCGATTTGTGAAGATGGAAGCAGATCGATGTGGTGAAAACATCCTGCCAAAATCTCCCCTGACCTACTTTGAAACATACATGTCAGTGTTGAACGCTCATGAAAGTTCCTCATGTCATTAGGAGAAGTTCAGTACATTACATGCATTACACCACTACTTAAATAAGTGGCTTCTGTTCACATGGGTTTCCACTGATTTTTGCGATTGTGTGCCAAGAATCAATAGACATACAATTAGCATGTTTCAGAGGATTGAGAGCTATATGAAATGCTTAACCTTATAGTAATATCCTGCATTTAGATGATTAAATCTCTTAGCTATCAGACACACATGAATTAATAATCCAAATTAGAACAATGATTAGGTAGACATTTATTGTCTCAAAACATATATATATATATATATATTTGTCATTTGTGTCTTTAAAGTTGTCAAGCCCTTGCCAGAGAAACCAGCCAAACCTGCTGGCCCCATCGTCCCCCCGAAAAAGCCTGTGCCTCCAAGCAAGGGACTGCTGCGTCCTTCCATCCACACAAAACGACCTGACTTGCCTCTCACTCCATCACCAGCCGCCAAGCAAGTGTTAGTGTTACAAGCTTTATTATAATGCATTTTTTTTTTTTTTTTGAAGATTCCCAGAATATTTTAGAATATTAATATTTGTATTATATAAAATATTAAAGTATAATTTTGTATAAAAAGTATAAAATTATTAATTTGAAATATTGAAAAGCCAAATATTTATTGTTATTATTATTATTATTATTAACCCAAATATTATAATATTTAATATCATATAAGGATTTAATATGATTATAATCGCATAAGGACTATATGGCAACATAGCTTTGCATTTAGAGTGTGACTGTGATGCTTCTTAAATCCCACAGGCACAATGGAGAAGTTCCCCTCTCACGAACAAAGTCAGAGACCGAACCTGTACCAATCAAGCCAAAATCCACTGTTGTGGACAGCGGTGAGAAGAATTCAGAAACGGGTAAGTTGTTCTTTGCTGGTTTTGATATTCATTGATCATAACATGGCTCGCTCAGTGTTTTTTTTTCTCAGCTCAGTGTGTTTTTTGCTGTGGTGTGGGTGAATCCTAGCTCTGTTTGTTGATAAGCACTGCGGATCACTAAATGGGAGCAGAATTATTCCTCTTGCACTGAAAGGGCATGTTCTAAATCCTTAGTAATCTCTATGATTTCATGCCCTACTTCTATCCATTTGTCACCCCATCTTGTGCTTAATACTGCACCAGCCACCTTTTCAAAGATTTTAGTTTCATGTTAAAAATGACCTGTGACGCTTCAAAAAGTTCATAAAGAGATCGTAAATCTAATCCATATGAATTGAGCAGTTTAGTCCAAATTTACTGAAGAGGCTCGATTGCTTTATATGATGAACATGTAAAGAGCCACATTCAGTCCAGATCGTATCAGAGTTGTTGATTGTTCACAAACCCTTATTCATGGGATAAACCCTTATTCATGAACATAATTTCATGGGATTTATTATTCTCAAGGAGCCACAGATAAAAGAAGAGACTTGGTCATTATTTATGTAGGCTCTTTGGGTGTATTTTTTTTTTTTTTTTTTTTAAGGATATCTTTAGAAGTCTTTGGCAAGTTATTTCTCAAGGTTTACCAAGTTTTGAATCTTGGAATGCTTTGTCTCTGCTTTGTGATAATCACAAATTAATTAACTCTGAATCATTTCCTGAGCTGGAGATGATAGTCTTTTCGGCTGTTAAAAGATATTGGCTGTAAAAAGAATATTTCATATAATTAAATTACTTATTTTTTTGATGAGGTAATTTAGGAATCTTAGTTGGAGGTACATTTTAGGCATTTGATAAACTATTATAATCACTGCAGAGTAATCAAAATGTGTTTAATTGGCTGATTAGTGCAACTAATCTCTCGGCTCATGCTTATTCTGATAACAAGTTTCAATTAAGTCTAGCTGTCTGTATTAAATTAGTTCTTTGGCATTAATTTGTAATACTGTTGTAACGAGTTACAGTTTAAAATATATATTTATATTTATAATTAATTTTAACGGATTATAATTGATCATAAATATTTTAGTTCTTTTTAGAATTGATGGTAGCAGAATTAATAATACAATTATTTAATCAGTTCATCCAATGAACAGAAAGCATAATCAGTTATTAATCCTAGGAAATATATTATCTTCCTGGCCAAGAAAGAATAACATTTTCCAGCTAAAGTAAATAAAGTTCTAGCAGGGTAATAGTATAGGTATCACTAGATCAAGATGTTTAAGTGACTTCGATATGTGGCAAACACAGAGACAATAAAGCGTTGATATAATGTTTTAATAAATGAAACTAGGGTAGGCTACACACACAACTGAACTAAGCAAAGATTGTATACAAAATCAAGAAAGTAAAGAAAAGTGAAGAAAGAGAGAGAGAAGAAAAGAGAATGGCAAGATTACAATCAGTTAACCACAACCTACGAGAAACATCAGAGAATCAGGGTCACCTTAAAGGGGCACAATAACTTAGGAACGCATCTAAAGGCTGCGAACAGGTACTTGCATTGACTTTGGTTGCTGAGCAAGTCCAGATGCAGGAGATTCTTGAGATTCTTGATGATTTTGCCAGGAGTGCGCTGAAGCGTTCGTTTGTGTTCTTGGGGTGGTCCACGTTGAATCCAAAGAAGTTAACTTGATGATGAAGTTGCCGGAAGAAGAGATTGAGCAAAGATCTGACCTAATCAGATACTCTTAAAGGTCCTATCAGTTCACACCCATTTGTTGAGGTGACCAATCTAAGATGACCTGGAGAAAGTCTTTGTTCCATCCATTTGCATGTTCATGCTGGCATGGAGAATTTGTGCAGTCCTTACACAAAAGTATGGTACAAATATGTATGATGCAATTTATCAAAACATGTTGTACACTATTGATTATAAAATCAAAAAGGGGATTATTGTGATACTAAGAAAGAGGGGATTTGAAGACATTAAAGCAGTGATACATTGGAAGTTACTCTAACATAACTAAAGAATCACATCTAGGCTAATAAAACATAGGGACATGCATACAACACAGGAGAAATACTATAAACATTTGGGAAAAGTTTGTGGGTAAGAATGGAGTAAATGTCCTTTGTGTATTGGAGTTTGTCTCTATAGTCTTTAACCAAATGGCTAGTGTCTCCTGTGCTGTCTTTGAGGCTTGTAGACACAGTCTCTTGCTGAGATCGTTCAGTGGAGCCGAGGTGATAACAGCCTTTGAAGAGAACTGGTTTTAGGGCCGATGACAACAGGGGAGAGGTTTTCTGATATCTAGTTCATTTTGATTCAAAATTAAAAGTCTTCCAGTGTGCCACTGCGTTTAAATACTTTTTTTAAATCTAAGGCACCATATTTTGCTTGAAAAATTTGTAAAAATTGCTTCAAAGTAGGCAATTGATGAAAAGGAAACAATGAGAAAGATGATAACATCAAAAAGAAATGACGTTTGAGCAAATTCACTGTTTTTGAATAAAAGCTTCTTTTTTTCTAAAAGGTTGACCAAAGTAGCACCAAAATTGGTATAATCGCATCTTCACAAAAGGTCATGAGCATTTCAATGCAGCAGACCATCAGAAAGTCAGGTTATGTCACTTTCTGTATAAGGAAAAATAAACAAGACATCTTTCCACTTCATGGAAATCTAGTTAGATGGCCACTGCTTTTTTCAGTATTTACAAAAGCAAGTGATTTGTGTCTTTAATCTCTGAGATACCATACAGAGGCTGGCTGATGTGATACAATTGTTAAGTAGTTAATGGTGAGCATATAAAATCCGAATTTTAAGTGCCAGATTTAAAGATATCAAACTGACAGCTAAACCAAGATGATCGATTGAAAAAAATTCAAACATGACACAGTCTTTATATACCCATCACTCAGTCATGATTGTAATTTCCTGCTCTGTTGGGTTTTGATCTAGACAGGGTGTAAACTTACTTTATTACTTCATATGACTTTTAAATTGGCTCCAAACTCATTTTTTGGCTCAAATATAACTTCTAAATTATAATTCAGCGTAGATGGATCGTGTTTGACTTTTGTGACTGAAGACTGTTCTCACGTTTGAAGTAAATATTTTGTGTGTCTTATTCCCATAGTTAATCTCATGAGTTTTGATGATGTCTCCTCTACCTCGGAGAAGTTAACCCACCCTACCGCACAGCGACCAAAGATGCCTGGGAGAAGACCGCCTGCTCACAGAGGCCAATCGGTGAGTAGAAGCTTGAGCTCTGGTCTCTCAGTAATATACTAATGCAAAAGTCATAGAAAATGACATAAAACGTTTTTTTTTTTTTTAAGCAAAACATTTTATTTATAACATTTCATTAAGACATTATTTTATTTAGCACATTCATTAAGTGCCATGCTTCCACCTGGAGATTATCTGAACTAAAATTGATGTAATTTGTATTATTTCATTAAGAAAATGCATTAAATGCCAGTTTTGATAGAAGAAAAACACAAAATAATTATTTATATCAACCAATCAGCATTTTTATAATCTTCAATAAATATATGTTCAAGTTCTTGGTTCACAAAATTGTTGTGCTAGTTTGTGTTAGTATTTTTTTTCTTTTTTTCTTTTTTGAGTTCAATAAATGTCATGGGTGAAATCACAGATGTCACATAGACCACAATCTCAAACCAGTATCTGCTAAATCTCTTTATGCTACCATAAGCACTCAAATTTGTTTTTAGATTTATACATCTATTTTGAGCAGTTTTTGTGATGTTGAAGGGTGGCATAGAGAAGGGATCATGCAGTTCTCCAGTCTGGATAAAAAAAAGCTTTACTAATGAAAGCCCAGATGGGATGCTTGTCAAGTATAGCACTATTTGCACTTTGCTCTTCACATGTTTTTCTAAAACACTCTGTAACATCTTACAGCCGATCAAGGAGATTGGCGAGAAAGCTGAGAAAACCGAGGAAGTGGATGAAGTTGACCCCGTGCCTTCCGCACAGAATTCGCTTAAGGTAAATCAGGTTTTTACCTCGAATATATAGTACACAAAAAAAAGAAGATTCTGTCAATTAAATACATGTTTAGAATGAAAGCAGAATTTTTCATTTTTGGGTGAACTATCCCTTTAATGCAAGAATCTTATGTGCCTTTCTGTAATATCTGAGTCAAGTAATTGAATAGCTAGCCAAAAGATCTGGTCTGATTATCTGTGGCTCCTTGAGAATAATACATCCCATGAAATTACGTTCTCAGGGGTTTGTGAACAATCAACAACTCTTGATACGATCTCGACTGAATGCCTTGCTTTTCTTTTTCAGCCCTGAGGACTTGGTATTTTAGTATGTAGTGTTCTTTACATTAAGCCTATGTAAAGTGGACTGAAACACTGTCTGGTTTCACACAGATGGTTCTCATATTTGGTAATTCTGTCAAAATCTCTCAGTCAAAAAAGAGAACTATTGATTGTACGGTAGTCGTGAATGGGTGCCTGGTAGTTTTTGGAATGAAACCAAAAAAACTAATAAACTAATATTGAAATTAATTTTGGCAAATAATGTGGTTGTAGTTTGATCAGTGATATGTTTTGTTGTTATTGCAGCTTTTTAGGTATAAAAGCTAAAAGAAATGTAATTGAAACTGCAGCTTTGTCCTAATTTGCCATTTATCTGCTAAACTAATCCATTTGAATTGAGCAGTTTAGTCCAGATTTACTGAAGAGGCTCGATCGCTTTATATGATGAACATATAAAGAGCCAGGCATTCAGTCGAGATCGTATCAGAGTTGTTGATTGTTCACAATCCCTTGAGAACGTAATTTCATGGGATGTATTATTCTCAAGGAGCCACAGATAATCAGACCAGATCTTTTGGTTAGCTATTCAGTTACACAATTCAGATATATAACTTTTTTTTTCACATATAAACATTGATCAGCGAACATAAACAGAAGCTCAACCAAACCTGCTTGACAGGCGAGAACGAACCTCATTGGTTCTTGCGGAAGCTCAAACTTGCTGCATAAAACGAACATGCTTGAGCTCCCGTTTACCACAACTGGTGTGTGAGTTGATGAATATATGTGAATAAAATCCTAAATGAAATCTGTTCATCAGTTATGCTGTAATGTTGAAAAAATTGACATGAAATCAGTTGCAGAATTGGTATCAGTTATACTGGCATTAATTAATAAAAATATACCATTAAATAAATATTTAAAATGTAAATGGAGATTAAATGTGAAATAATTACAATATAAAAATTTATCAACTTTAATGTTAGTTGCAATTAATTTATTTTTTTATTATTGTTTGACAGCACTTAACTTAAACTTAAAAAATCTAAACGTTTTGATTAATGGGAATTATAAGCGAATCAAACTTTGGACAAATTAACTCAGACCACCTTCTGAGTTTGTGTGACTTTTTCTTGTGGTTTGTTCATATCTAATTTTTAGTAATTTAATTTAATTACATTTAAAGTGGAGTAGTGATTAATGTTCCTCCTAATCAGGGGTTTCTTGCAATTTAGAAAATTACATCAGCCTCTCAGCTGGAAACACCTCAGCTTGTTGGTTCAAAGTCATCTGCCGTTGTGTAAAGTTCTCAAATCAAGTGAAATCATCCTTGTACATCAGACTATAAGGGAACTAGTTCAGACATTTTAACAGATAAAAGATAAGGGTATTTCAGTAAAAGGATGTAACAGTTGTATTGCTTGAAAAGGAAATGCGTACACCACTAAACACACATAAAAGCATTCATAAAAAAAAACAATTATTTTGCTACTTCATACTATTGAGACACTTTTTGTTTTTCTTGCAGACGTCCGTCTCATCGCCCTTACCATCTACGGCACCTAAAGCAATTTCATCCATCCATGTTATGCCTGAGCCCAAACCAAAACCTTACAAGGAAGAGGAGAAAGGATCTGAACTAGATGACCTGAAGGCTCAGATGAAGGAGCTAATGCTGTCTGTAGGGTTACTAAAGACACAACAGACGTAAGTAGAAACGCTGCGTATTAGTTTTTTTTTTCATGCTGCTTGGTTTCTCGTATTCTCTACTGGTCGAGTTATGTCTATAATGCACAAAAGCTGTTCATTCACATTTAAAATTTAATCTACGTTTACATTTATTCATTTTTCAGATGCTTTTATACAAAGCACCTTCATCAAAGTGATTCATCTTAAAGAGGCAATAACTTTAGAAATGCTAGCAATGCAAGTATCAAAAAAGTATCACTTGTCCAGAAAAGTAGCAGCTAAAACAGGTTTATTGACTGCCGATATAAAGCCGACATTTATATATATATATATATATATATATATATATATATATATATATATATATATTTATTTTATATTTATTTTAATCAATATTTAATACATTAGAAATACATTAGAAAACAAATCCTTATATAAAAAAATAAAAAATAAAAAATGATATAAATAAAGTTAAATAAACATGCTTATACTTTAGATGGCAACTTCTTGAATCTGCAATCCTATTACAGTATTTTTCACAAATAAAGTAATTGTTTAAAAATATATGAATATGTGAATAAAAAGGAAGTAAACACTGTAACAGGGCACTCAGTAATCTGATAATTTTGTGCGCACTGGTAATCATATTTTTTCAAATAAAGACAAGGTAACGCTAATTATCAAGCGTAGCGTTAGTTCTGGCAGGTCACGTTAGTCAAGCTCGCATCAGCTGACCCTCAGCTGATCCACATCTACCTGTAAGAATACGACGCCTATCACCGTATACATATATAAGCTCCTTCGGTATTATCAGCAGCTTTTTGATTTGATTTGATTTGATTTATTTAATTATATCAAGAAGCCTTAAACATAAAACAAAAAGGCATCAGATACAATCGAGGATAAAAACACAATAAAGTCCAGGACTTATTTCCATTGTGGTCCTCAAGCTATCGCGTTTCTCAGGAGCTAATTACCCTCCTCCATCCCCAGCTCCTCCTCTCGCCCAGTCAGGATTTGGCATTCTGATTCCCCTTGAATCAGAAAAAATTCTCGAATTATGTTGTACGTTAAAATCTTGAATTAAATATATTTGCAAACTTTCATGTTGGTTCTGTTCTGTTTACCCCAAGGGGGGTTATTGCTGCTCTCCCTGCTCTTGTCCCTGCTAGGCTGCATGGATGCGCAGGGAGTTCTCGCCCAGAACGGAGCCAATCCAAACTGTATGCTAATTGTCAATCGTATTTGACAGTAGTGGTCCTGACAGAATTGTATACAGCACACAGTGAAAACGATATGAATATGACACAGTGGGCAACTGGATATAGCACAGCATATTTTAAAATGCAGGATTTAAAGTTTTTCGATCGCTTTGCACTTCCGTCACACGTTTATGCAGGCTACAAATGCACACTTCACAAGATATCACAGCTGGATTTGATTAAATCTGCAAGGTTTGTGAAATTAAATGTTTATTAGATATTCAGAGATTTGTTTAAATTATGTAGATGCGCATTTGCTGAATGTTGACGGTAAATTTTAGCCTGATTGTTTGCCTTTTCTGTTACAAATAATATAAATGCAACGCTTTACTTTTTCGCATACCATTTACTTTCTTTGTTTACCAGTTCTGTCTAACAAAGTATTAGATACGACTAACAGAGATCGTAAACTAATGAAGACTGAGAATGTGAGTGAGCGCTGTGTGATTAGGCGCTGGTGTTCTCAGCGCCACCCGTCAAAATAAAAGTCCCGCTTCCAACACGTCGGCCAATCAGAAAACCTTATCGGCTGATGCCGATATTTAAAAAAAAAAATGCTATATCGGCCTTGGCGATATATCGGTCGACCACTACAGGGAGGGATACAAGAAGTAGTGAAAACATAGAAGAAGATAAATGCTCTCAGAAGAGATGAGTTTTCAGCTGTTTGAATATTGTCAGGGATTCTGCTGTCTGGATAGGGTTGGGAAGATCATTCCGTCTCAGTGAAGATAAAGTACATAGAAATCACCCGCGACCTTAATGTTTAGAACCTCTGTTTTCTTTTGTAATTCTGTAACTTCTTTCATAACTTTGCAGGAGAGAGCTTAGCGAACTCCGAAAAGAGCTGGACGATGAGCGACTCAAGCGGGTGGCCCTGCAGGTAAAGCGATCTTTAAATCAGAATTTCTCTTTACGGCTTGTCCGATTCTGTTAGTTTGATGTGAATGGATGTCAAGAGTGTGGTTTCTGAGGGCAATGAAATGTAGGCGGGATACCATGAGTTTGCCTCCACACTCAGCTGGGTGAACACAAAGGGTCGGACTCGGCTCTGAGATCATGCTGAGTGTTTCTTCCACTTACTGACCACAAAACTAACTATACTGAATCAGAATTCCACCTCTACTAGCCACCAAGGGGTACGGCATCAAATTAGGACAAGGTATCGATTGTGGCAAGAGGTGATTGAGGTGATTTAAAATGTTATATACCTCTTTGCCGCTGTCTGGTGAAAATCTCCAAAAACGCTACTTTTCAGGAAATGGAAAAAACACTTGTTGTCAAAGCTGATATTGTGGCTTTATAAATAGTCAGACACTTGTATGTGTCATTATAATATCATGTAACAAATAATTGACTCTGGGCCGTTGAATTGTTTGAAACATAATGCACACCCGAGGCGGTAATGTGACCAAGAAGCGGTTTGGCCGTTACACGTTTGGGTGTGCAATATTTTTCTAATAATCCAACAGTCAATCAATTATTCTGCTTATACTATGGTTACCACACCTCAAAACATTGTTCAGATGATGTATTTCAAGACGTTTGTCAGGTATCTGTCATAAAATTTTTTAGAGCTAGTAACAAATACTTGAGCCACTGATGGCAGACTAATGCAGTTATGAGAGAGAGAGAGAGAGAGAGATTAAGCATATGTGAATTACCTCAGTCTGTGCGTCTCTCAACATTGTTCGGCACCAGCCTCTACTAATAGCGAAACTGCGCTCGCTAGTGAGAAACGTCATGTAGATTTTAAATTGCTAATATTCTACTGATAAAATCGTCAGAGCAGCACTGACAGCACACGAGTGTGTGTCCTTACTGTATGTATGTGTGTTTGAGTGGGAGAGAGAGAGAGAACAAAGAATAATTTGCGGTTTTATCCTATTGTTTGCTATATTTATTTGCTTTGTCAGTGTCGGTGTGCAACTGAAATCATTTGGCGAAGTTATATGGAACTGTAATGCGGTCAAGACCTGCCTGGATCTACTTTAGCCGTGCGTTTCCCTGAACACCTTTGATTGTTCGTCAACCAATCAGAATCAAGCATTCAACAGCCCCATAGTATAACAACATATGATTAATTGCATTGCTTATTCATCAACTTACAGGTTATAAAGTTTACTGTAGCTATGCGGTCAATCGGTTTTCCTGTAATTTGGCCAAAATATCATGTTATTAAAGACGAAGCTGCATGGCACTTCATTTATGAGAGGGGCGGGTGGAGTTACGAGATTTGACTGACAGTTTGAGGATCCAACGGAGTTACGAGGTTTAGTCACAAGTTCTTTTATATTGGATTACATTGGTTACGTTTTTGCAAAACCCACAGAAAGATATGAAGGCTGACCAATAGTATTGATTTATGAAAGGAAATAAAAACGACGGAATGCGAAGATACTCTATAGCGACATCTTGTAACATACTTTTTGTATTATTTTTCTTAACCACCTTATGTATCCCACACAGTTTGTGTGCTATTACTTTTTAAGCAATCAGACTTACAATTTGAATTTAAATTCATTTGAAGTAACCAAAGACATAGGCAAGCTTTCATCATTTTCTTTAGAAAATGTCAAATTTTAATTTGAGTCAAAATTGACATGTTTGCAATTCATTGAGCTTTTTATAAGATCATTGTAAGAAATGCTTTGTAAAATGTAAAATGTTCTGTTTCATATCTGTTTGCTTAATATGCAATGTTAGACATTTTATAAAATGATATATGACACTTTATCCAAGTTACCTTAACTGAAACAGCCTTTGAACAAGCTAACAACTTTAAAAGGAAGACTTCTTTAACTAATTATTTTGGATAAGAAGTAATCTGTACTTTACGTTATGTTTTTTATAGATATTTTATGTTGAATATCATGTTCACCTTGCTGTTAAACATCAACTAATTTATTAGGGATGCACCGATGTGAAAATTGTGGCCGATACCGATAACCGATATTAATATTGCTGTTATGGCCGATACCGATATTTACCGATGTCGATATCTCTGTATAGAAAACAAATTTTAATGATTATCAAATAAAGAGCTATTTTCCAAAACACATTTTTTTTACTTTAGAAATGACTGATATTGGGCACCTTTACCTGTGTGCAAAATATGTCACACATACACACATTGCATTGCATATAATGTGTGCTGGTCAACTTGTCTAAAATTAAGAAACCCTTAGAAAACAGTAAAAAAAACAAAAAAAACAGGAACATGTGTACAATTAAGATAGGCTACTTCATTTATTATTCCAATATCCAAATATTATTCTAAAAAATACCACAGGGAAAAGGGCTTCTTGTGACTGTCTTTGCGTTTGAACATTGCACATTTTAAACAGGACACGCAGCTGAATAAATGTTAGCCAATACAAACATATTTATAGAAAACAGTTGACAATGAATAGACAGGAGTCAAAAATAATAACAAGTAGGCTATAAGACGAATCCGACATATGGGCTGTGTTAACAGTAAAACGTCCGTCATTTAACGAATTTTAAAAACACGGATGGATAATACAAAATGCTTTCTGACATTTTGACAGAAAAAAACAAACAAGCAAGAACAAAATTTAAACTTAGCCCGTTTTCATTTTACAATTATCTTCTCTCTCTATGTGCGCGCGTCCGTGTTTGTGAGAGAGAGCTCGCGCAGCACCGGTAGCCTACTTTTTTAATCCATAAGTAACGAACGCGATAGTTTTCATACAAACTAAATATGTAACATAATTAGGTAGGCTACTTTAGTTATTATTAACACAATAACACATGAAGGCTACGTTTCTCAACACTGAGAATGAATAAATAAACGCCTGTTTCTCCACTCGCGCTTATCAGAATCCACAAATCACACGCGCTGTCACTTTTGAGAAAAATCAAATTCGAATGGGTATCATATATCAAGCAATATATTCAAATATCTACGAGTCAAAAAACGATCAGTCAAAAATGTGTCATGAGGAGGAAAAAAACATAAGTCGCACTGGACTGCATTAACAATGTTACGGACGTGAGCGCTCTCGGCACTTAAAAACTGCTTTAAAACTTTCACAGAGACCTCAAGCAGAAAGCACAAAGCCTGTCTTTAAATTTAATTTCGTTTTGTATTAATTGTATCTTAATTTTGATCAATGTTTCATCAACGAATTGCATTGGATTTAATAAATAAAAAGTATATATACTAGAAAATATTTAATCAGGACAGAGGCGACGGCGCGTGAACCTGGAGCGCGTCTCATAAATGAACCGAAACCTAATTGTATCTTAATTTTGATCAATGTTTCATCAACGAATTGAATTGGATTTAATAAATAAAAAGTAAATATACTAGAAAATATTTAATCAGGAGGACAGAGGCGACGGCGCGTGAACCTGGAGCGCGTCTCATAAATGAACCGAAACCTACCTGCCTCACAGACCTGAGACATATATAGAAAGCTTGAAACTTCTATTTTTAAACAGAACAATTCAAAATGAAAGAAAACAGACTGTTCTCTGCTTATGTCATCTGTATGAAATGTGTATTTCTCTCACATCAACCTCTTCAGCTTCACACGTTAAATATCGGCCTGTTCACATCGCCCATATTTTGACATCGGAACGATACCGATGTGTAAAAAAATGACCATATCGGCCGATATTATATCGGCGGCCGATATATCGTGCACCACTATAATTTATGACACAACGCTTCCCCACCATTGACGAACTTTTCCGGCAATCCATGTTTTCACTTTTATATGGTAGGCTGCACTATTATACATCTTCTGAAATAGTACAGAATCTTTGGATCAAAACACAGGTGAAGAAGAAGCAGAAACAAGCGATAGAAGCATTGCTTACGCACATGTAAGCTAACGTGATCATCAAACATTAAACAGCATATAAATTAAAACTGCCTAACGTAAACGAATGAAATGTCGACCCAGGACGAGGTGTAGGACTTTGCAAGCTTTGAACACAACAACATATTCTGGGTACATAAAAGTTTTGGTGAAATTTATAAAAAATGCTTGTGCTGAAACGCTGGCGGGAAAAGAGTTAAAACAGGTTTATAATGCAAACAACACTTCACCATGTTAAAATGTTTGTGTGCTTATTTCCAGATGGAGATAGATAAACTGAAGAAGCTTGTACAGTCAACATGAAATCTGACTCCCTGAACTGGACTGATGGCTCCGCTGTCACGTCACGAGTGGAAAGCGACCTCCAGATGGAGGGACGATATCATTCACGTCATCATTACACTCTGACATACTCCACAAATTGTAAGATTCACATATTTGCACATTAGGTTTTTTCTAGGTTTAGAAAAGTGTAATTATGACAGATGTATATGGTTGTTTTCCTCTCTTTTTTTCTTTTTGCCAACAAAACATGATTGAGGCCTTACTTTACTACTGTGCTGGATATGCACTCTGGGCACTTATTGAAAAGTGCAGCAGATTATGCATTTAATACTACTGAGTCTGTATAAATGTTGGGGGATTATCTTGTTTCCTTGTTTTTTTATGACGGGTTAGTTTTTAAAGAAAACTATCATGATCTCAGCAACATTCTGTCTATATTAGCCTCATTAGATGATTATCAAATGTATGGCGTACTCTTGGTTCCTTAGTGATGATGTATTCTGTTGTTGTTTCAAAAGGGAGAAGATTTCTGTTTGTTTTTTCTCTAACATTCCTATCCAGGGTAACACTATCGTGCCTGTTAAGATTTTTACAAGTGTTAATACTGGGAGCTCTCATACAATATAAATATATATAAATATATATGTGTATACTTAGATCTACAGCATGATATATTTTTATGGTCTACTGATTGACTGGGATTGTGTACCTGTGTTTTGGTTTAAAACACCCAACACAAGAAAATGTGGCTTCGACAAGCGGTGCCATTTCACCATACGAATGGCAGAAATCCATTTTGCAATTTAGGCTTCGGTTTAATGGCATAGAATACCGGTGGTTTTGTTCTGCATTTAACGCCCCCTTGCAAAAACCACGCTGAAATTGGAAAGATCCATTTGGCTTTTTTTGGCATAAACCTCTCTGACTGCTGTTTCTACATGGATGGTTGGCTAGATAAAACATCTGGCATGAGGAAATGTAGATGTTGAGCAATGAACACCTCAGGTTATAGACTGGTGGTTGGCACAGAGGGAATGAGTGGCTCTCTGAGGAGTATTTTTTTGTATTTTTTCACCTCATTAATAACAACTGTGCAGTAGAAGTAAGTACTGCTGACCAAAATTGATATTTTAGTGAATTGGTTCCGATCCTAGAATTATGCAATCAATAAAACACTCTCAGGTACACTGGAGTGTGCCCATTCCTCAGGCCTCTTAATTCCTCAGGCCTCCATAATTTTTAAAAGCATTCCTGACCAGGGATTGTTTGTTTGTCTCTGTGAGAGTGTGCGGGGAGTTGCTGATACAGTAGGATGTCAGGTTGATCTCTAAAGCAATAAACAGACAAATCTTTTTGGTTTCCATTTCCTCATGTTTAATGAATATGGTCATGTTCTGATGCTCCAACTTTACAGGATCTCCCTTGAAAGTACATGAGAAATTTGTCATCTGTGTTGTCTGAAATTGGGTAGAACACATTCCATTTTATTATTTTATTTCTTAAGATCTGTTGTGGACATACAACATCTATCAAAATGATCTTGTTTACATGATTTAAAACTGAATTGCATGAGCTGAGATTTTTTTTCCAAACGAAATAAATGTTTATTTACTGAGATTGTTGTGATTATTAAGTTGGTCAAGATTTTTTTTTTTTTTTTTTTTTTTTTAAATATCTGAAATTGTTTTCTTTTTGGGGTCAGTAAGAAATTTTTTTTTTTTTTTTTTAAAGGATAAGTCTCTTATGCCTATACCAAGGCTGCTTTATTTTATAAAAAATAAATTGTAATATTATTAAATATTACAATTTAAAATAACTGTTTTCTATTTTCCTGTGATCAAAGCTGAATTTTCAGCATCTCCACTCCAGAAATTATTCTAATGTGCTGATTTGCTGCTCAAGAAACATTTCTTATCATCAGTGATGAATACGTGTGTGTGTGTGTGTGTGACAGTTACACTTGAGATGATTTTAGAACACTACGTGAAATGAAAGCATATTTGAATTTGATTGCAATTTTGTTAGAATTAATTCTATATAGCCCTCATTGATTATAATGGCGGTAAATAAGGACATGCAAATTGGATGATGATTCACTTAAGGAATTGAAATGTTTTACTAAAAGAATGATGATTAAATTCACATCTCACTCGGTGCCAATTAATCTTTCCCCTTTAGAAGATCTACAGATCCATTCTTAATGTCTGGAGGTCATATGCATACAGCCTTTTAGCTCTCGCATTGACAAATTCAATCGGAGAACGAGGGCATTTTGAGATGTTATAATTATACACTTTAACAAGTTACAAAAGGCAGGGAACTCTTGGAAAGTCTCCAATCAGCAGAGCTGGACTCAGACAGATCCATACGCAGAGCCATGCTGTGAGAGACACACTTTTCCATCTGCTGAGCTGCTCAGAGCCAGTGTACATCTCTGCAGCACCATGACGTGTCCTACCAGAACACATGAGATGCTCAGTCTGTGTTTTCACCACAGATCCATCCAATCCGTCACTGATCTTAACAAAGCCAGTCAGATGTCAATATCATGTTTAATCGCGTGTCTTTGTCAGGTCTACAATATGCCCCCTTCAAAAGCTGCAGCTATTCAGACGCCTGCACTATTATTTATGAGACTACAGGCTTTGCACTTACTTTTGCCCAAAAAAATAAAATAAATGACAGCCCTGTAATTTAACTGCTGCCACTACAGTAATGCACACAATTTGTGAGAATGTGACCTTTGTGCCTTTAGCAACTAAAATCTACTTATTGCCTTAAAGAAACAACTTTTTAAATATTATTAATTTAATATTTGATGCAGCCTCCTAACACTGGATCAGTGAAGCTACACCAGTTACTGTTATTTGATTGGGAACATTAACTTAATTGATACAACTTCACAACTATGTAGAAACTAACATTATAAGTAATTAATTAATGATATGATGTTATAATCTAATACAATAAGAATATACAACAGTTTGGAGTCATTAACATTGTTTTATTATTATTATCCACCAAGGATCCACCATTTTCAAAAGTGATTACAAAAAAATTCACAAATATTTTTTATAACAACAAATACATGCTGTACAGTATGTTCTTTTGAACATTATATGCATCAAAGAATCCTGAAAATGTTAATAATAATAATAATAAAAGTTTATTGAGCTCCAAATCTTAGAATGATTTCTGAAGGATCATTGGCCATTTATCGTAAGTAAAAGGTTTTTTTTTATTTTTTTTATTCCGAGGTCCCGAGAATGGGGCAAATGAGTGCATTTTGACGCAATAATGTTCTCAGAACATTCAGAAAAGCTAGTTTCATTTATAAGTCAGCTGACAACTCATTAACCGGAGTCTTGTCATTCTCATAGAGTTGTTTTGTACTCTTTCCTAGAGAGCCTTCTTCAACCAAACTCGTGACTATCAATGGTGTCCATTAATTTGTGTGGTAATGTGAAACCCTTTTTTAAATTCTATGGTCACGGTCACATCCATAGTTAAGGATTTAGCTGGGGTTTTTTTTGTTTTTTTTTGTTTTTTCTGTTTCACAATTTAAAAGTCTCAGAAACAGGAACATATGATTACATTATTGGATTTTCAAATTATGTCGTTTATAACAAGTGAAGGTTGCTGATAGATAGGAGATGATTGTGTACTACTTTATTAAGTGTACTGGATGGAATTAAGCTCATCCATTATTCATTATGCTTGACTACACACTTGCTACTCAAGTGTCTGATCATACATCACAGCTCTGCTGTCAGTAAACTAAAATGAAACCTTTCTGGGGCAGTGATCACTGCAAAAGCTGGGTGCACAGTTACAAAACGTTTTTAAATGTGACATGAAGGCCAAGTAACCCACACCCGGAATTTGAGCAATCCATCTGTCGGACAATTCAGGGTAAGATTAAATGATTTAGACTCAAATCAGAATTTTATGTCCACTTATTTTTTTATTTGGTGATTTTATTAGCATGAAATAAAAGGAATAATGCACAGTCATCTGTAGTCATTACTGTGAAATTATTGCACCCTCAAAGTGCTTCCGTCACAATTGAACGCGGTGATTTGTACTATTGTAATCTTTCGAAAGCCCTTTATCCACAGTCACTCTGAGAAACCACGTCAGAAATGGCCCTTATAGAACTTATCAGGTTACTAGCATCTTGATATGCCACACCTGTGAGGTGGATGGATTATCTCGGCAAAGGAGAAGTGCTCACTAACACTGAATTAGACAGATTTGTGAACAATGAGTTCAGCTCATGAAAAATGGGGGCAAAAACAAAAGTGTTGCGTTTATAATTTTGTTTAATATATAAGTGATGTATGAGTTTTTTACATCTTTTGCCATTGAAAACTAGTCTATCCCTCACAGCCACCTGTCATGGCGATGCTCTGAAGAAGGTTTATAGGTAACCTGATAATGAAATACAATGTGGCTTGAGGTTTAATGGTCTTTTGAAAATTGAATGTTGGAAAGAAATGATTTGTCTGTGCCTGAAAGGTAACTGCTTTTTCTTTTTTTTCATGAGGTCTTGCTTATTAACCCCTCACACTGGGGGTAGAAATTACATTGCAAGCACAGGTTTTTCATCCATGGACTCTCAGATGTTTTGCCAGATGGACTGCGGTGCTGACCTTGAAGCTTATTGTCATGCATTTTTCTATTCTTTAAATATTGGAGAACACAATATGCTAAAGCAAGCACATACAGATGCAGTATAATAAAAGCATCAACCTACTGACCTATTGCTTATTTCCATAAAATGATTCAATGCTGGCCATCATGCCTGGTGATTTGAACAATAATTAGTTATTTGCAATGACTTTTAAAATGAAAATTTGATGGCATTTAATAGCCAGTTTATATTTTTAAACAAGATGCCAGGTAGGTACAATATGTAATATCTAAAATGCCTTATTGTTTTTACCCACAGAGATTGTTGTATGGTCATCTTGTTCTTTGGCTGGTTATGTCGTATTTCTCATTTATGCAACTTGGGTTTCAGGGTCTTATCCATATCAGTTAATTATTTTGGCAGGATTCCTTATTACATGCATTTTAAATTGGTAGATAAGTGACTATTCAACACAGTCTGAGAACACTAGACTTTTCTAAATTAATTCAGTTTTTCTAATACAAATGTATTATCAGCACAACAGCATAATTTGGTTTGTCCTACTTTTAATTTAATGGAAGAAGTAAAGTAATTAGTTTTTCTTCATGTACACAATAACTTTACTTTGTTTGAAAAAAAAATCAACAGTTCTATTTATTTCCAGGTTTAAAAAAAAGAAAAAAAAGAATGTGTTTTTGTGTTCTAGATACTTTTTAATAGTCACTGATTGAATGGAGTCATGCGTAATAGTGCATTAGTCCTACTATATTTTCAAGCCTATACATATGAAATGATATCTCTGTGTTTCATCCATTAGTGAAGAAAGTCAAGTTTAAAAGAGCATTAAAGAGTGAATCTCTTTTACCCCCATGGAAATTGTTGTGATTTTCATCTTTTTGTGGAGAAATGCTACAGGTCTGCTCTTTATTCTGCCTTTTCATGTGTCATGATGACGTTACAGCCAACTACTTCAAAATGCTGTAATATATGTGTGAATCTGCTAATGCATTTCTCTGATGTGCTGCCAACAGTTTTGGGGCTTTCTAAGCCACTATTAAAGGTGCAAATGGACCTTGTTCCACAAAAAGCACTCTGTCCTCTGGCTCTGACATTTTATAATCAATTGCACCAAACTTGCTAGTTGTCACATGTTTCAGTGTAGAGATAAACACTGATATATCTATATTAACTGACATAGATAAACACTGATTTCAGATATCAGCTGTAGATGTTTTTGTGTTTCCTGTCATCTCAGCTTTTCAATTTAATACGCCAGATGTGGCTAGCAGCGCAAGCAGGAAGTAGTGTTTGTGTAAATTCACCTCATTTCAAAGGTGAGATGTCAAGCGTCTAAGTTTCAGACAGATCTAAAATCAGACAGATCTATATTTGCATTTGATCTCACTTTTACAGAATGTTGTGGTCCTCCACGTTTACCTTTAGTATGGTAAAAGTTAATCTACTCATCCTCTTCCTTTAAACTACAGTATAGCATGTAGATTATGGCTTTAGATGGTTGTGCATGCTGACAGATGAGTGCTGTTTCTCTGAAGTTGAATTTCGGCCCCACCAAGTAAGGGAAAAGATCTCAGTAAGCTGTTAAATGTATTTTTGCATTCCAGTTGCGACAAGGAATTTTCATCCAGATCATCAAAACAATCAGTCATCCGATCATCAGACCTCTGAAGTGGGGATTATCAACATCTTTCTCTGATAATGCATGCATGTGTTCTGTCTTTCTGATCTTCTCCCTGTTTCCATCTTTTCATTGCTATTCATGTAATACTGCCTTCCTTATAAAACCATCAGCCAATTATAATGCAAATTAACACATATAATGACATACATTGCTTTCATTTATATACGCATGTAAGTGAGATAGTAACTTGAACACACTAAGTCAAATCCTCTCAGCCTGTAGCCACTGAATCAACTAACTGGATGTGAAGCCATTATTACCCTAATCCAATTCCCTAATGCATTGCTTACATTAACAGAATTTTTTGGGCTTTCTTCTAAACTTAATGGGTTTATGGCTGTCAGGAAGCAAATTAAAACAATACATTTTATAGCCTATTTATATTTTGCACATTTAACATTTAAAACATATAAATTTCAATTAGATAAACTTTCCTTTGGGCTCATGTCAGGATGTGTGCTTTAAAGAGTGTGAAAATGCATGAGAGGAGTGTGGAGTTGTTTCCCCTCTGAGATATAACTATAAGAGGCTTTTACATTTTACATTTGCTTTTATCTACAAATGTATATAATTATTTAATATAAACTGTGTATGCAGCATTCATTTTTAGACTTTCATCAGTGGAAAAGCTCTCCTAGACATAAAGCATTTCAGTCCTTTCTAACAGTTGAAAATTAATCATTATGCATGGTCCAGAAACATTAAAAAAAATCTGTTTATTTAGAGGCAGCCGAAAGAAAAACATGTTTTTATTGGCTCTAAGATCATTTTTGGCTAAACATGGAAAAAGAGCAAAGGTTGTGTGAATTTATAAGTCTAACTAAAATAGGAACGGCAGCAACTGACCGATGCTTGCGTAAAATTTTACAGGACGCTGCATCTGTGGCCTGAATCCCCTGAGCATGTTCAGAAATATGCATCATTTCACAGTGTGCAGCCATGTGTTGTTTCCGTTTTATCAGCAGCTGGACGGACATGAAGTTTCAGTGATGCAGAATATTTTATGATTAACCCTTTCACGCATTTCACTACAGTGTTTCACTACAGTGGACACTGGACAGCTATTCAAAATTTTTTTTTTTTGCAAATGCATGGTTTTATATGGCAAGTTGCACATCAACCTCTACAGTGGACTCTTGTGCATCATCCTATACATTGCCACCCAGTGGCAAGCCCTTGTACGTGGATTTTTTTAACTCCAAACCAAGATGGCTGACAGCCAGCCAGAAATGCCAAGTTCCTCTGGAATATCTGTCAGATCCTTCTATTCTTGGAAACTCATGCAGGTACAGTAAAAAAATTGATAAAATTGTCATTGTTACATTTTCCAAGTATTGATTTTAGATTGTGGTAAACTCTGATTAATCATCTGTCCACTAAATTGGACATCATGCATCACTAGCTATATTTCAGCTACAATTCATACTATTACTGTGACTGTTGTTCTTGAAAATACTATCTGCAGTAACTTTTTATTTTTTGGCTATAAATAAATGTATATATATATTTTTGCATATGTGTAGAGCTCAAGAGCAGGGCATGATAGAAAGGCCCACAGGATAGAGGAGGAAATACCATCTGAGTCAAGTGAGGATGATGCTAGTGAAGAGGAATGGCAGCCAGAAAGAGGAGGATTAGCTAATGCTAGCAGTAGTGACAGTTGAGACGAGGGTACTGACTGAGGGATCTAAGGATGCTGAGGATGAGGGAGATGAGGATGAAGGAGCCAAGGATGGAGCCAATTATGGCAACCAGTTTGAGGGAGAGTTGCCTCCTTTTTTAGGAGAGTGGAAAGTGAATGTCCAGGGAACGGAACCAATAGATTTTTTTTTATTCACCTATTTCCAGAAGATCTGATTGATGAGATTGTGCACAATACAAACCTGTATGCACTCCAAAAAGGATAGGAAAATCTGGCCTTGACAAATGCTGAAATGAAGATCTTCCTAGGAATAAAATGGTGATGTCATACGTCAGATACCCAAGATCAAGAATGTACTGGTCATCAGAGGAAGGTCTTCGTCTATTTGATAGAAAATGCCAAGCCAGTGAACAGATTTGAGGAGATTCTGAGGTACATTCACTTTGTTGATAACTACTGTTCACAGGAGGCCGGAAATGCTGATAAGCTGTTCAAAATTAGACCAGTGTTGGATGCTCTTGAGAAAACCTTCCATTCAGCAGTTGAGCCTGAAGGAATTTCAATAGATGAGCAAATCATTCCCTTCAAGGGCAGACTGTCTCTTAAAGGGGTCATATAATGATACATGCACTTTTACAAGTTGATTGTACTGAAAAATGTGTTGGCAGTGCCTGTACACAACCAACATATAATGATAAAAATCCATCCAGTGTTTTTTTTTTATCTCCTTATATGTTTTCCCCTGTCTCAAATCGAGCCGTCTGACCGTGTGACGTCACACGGTCGGACGCCCTTCCCACGATTGTTAATTGACAGCAGCGTTTCAACACAGACCCGCCCTGAGCGAGCTGTCATCATAGTCCGCCATTGTTGATACGCTGGAGCAGAATGGCGTCTAAGCGATTTTGGTGTTCTGTTCTTGGGTGTAATAAGGAACACAGCAGTCATTTTGATGTTCCTAAATCCGAACCGCTGAAGACGCAGTGGCTGAGTTTTGTTTTCGAAGGGAATATTCCCCACGATCAACGTCAATGCTTTCATGTTTGCGCAAATCATTTCTCACCAGACTGCTTTATAAACGAGGGTCAGTATAAAGCTAAAGTAAAAGGTTTTTCATGACCATTAGCTGTAACATCAATCTGTCAATGAACTAACGTATACATCAGTAAACACATAACGTTCGTATCTCACTACTCTACCCTGCCAGTACATACAAAGATAGATCAAAGTGACATTACGTTAACCAACCATTCAGAAACGTCCTGTTCGAGCCTTAATTGTCGAACTTCTTCGGGGCCGTCATCTTGTTCCGGGTCCGACTCCGGTTCAAATTGAGACGGTTGCACAGATGTGTCCTCAGAGACTCCCGCTGCCATTCTTTTTCCAAAATATACCCTCAACTGTTGTCAAGGCAACACTCCACATGTGTTGTGTCAAAACAGCCACAGAATAGAGGGGCGGGGTGAGCAAAGCTCATTATCATTTAAAGACACATGTGCTGAAAACAGAGCTGTTTTTGACCAGGTAAAATGAGTGTTTTCTTACAATACTAATGAGAATTTTTAATTAAAGTATATTACAAACTTTCATTTAGACCCTAAAGAATCATATTAACTTGTACAAAAATGGCATTATATGACCCCTTTAAGCAGTATATTCCCAAAAAACCCAAACCCTGAGGTTTGAAAGTGTGGGTGAGAGCAGGATCCTCAGGATAAAGGTTTGAAGTCTACAAGGGTTTAGCTGGACGTGGCCAGATCAGTTAACTATGAATGGCTGGAGATGTAGTTTTGCGCCTCTGTAATGACATACAGCACAAGAACCACAAGGTGTTTTTTGACAACTTCTTTTCCACCATTCCTCTCCTCATGGCATTGCAACATCGGGGCATCTATGGCACCGGCACAATCAGGATCAACAGGCTCCTTGGAGCACCAGAGAAACTGAAGAGTGAAAAGCAACTCAAGAAAGAAGGAAGAGGAGCCTGCTCTGCTGTCAGCAATGGTCAAAACATCACCATCACATGTTGGCTAGATAGTTCAGTGATCCACATGGCCTCGTCCTGCACTGGCAAGTCCCCAATAGATGTGGCCCAGAGATGGAGCAAAAAAGAGGATGCTCAACATCGAGAGGCCATATTCTGTAAAGCTGTACAATCAGCACATGGGCGGAGTGGACCTCATGGATCAGTGTGTGGCAATGCACCCCCACAGATGCAAGAACAAACAATGGTACATCCGAGTGTTCTTCCACTTCTTGGATGTTGCCATTGTCAATGCCTGGCACCTCTACAGAATGTCTGGCTTAGAAAATAAGGACCTTCTGCACTTCAAAGCATCAGTAGCTTGTGCACTACTGAATGCAAGTTCTACCAAGATACGCACAAGAGGAAGACCCAATGCCACACCTCCAGTGAAGCGCCGAGCAGTGTCCAAGGTACCCTCTGAGATCCGGTTTGGCCCTGGGAACCATTGGCCCCAACTCATCGAAGCCAAAAACGCAAACAGGTGCCATGAAGCTGCATGCACCCAAAAAACAAAGTACATCTGCATGCAGTGTCTTGTGGCTTTGTGCTCTGGGTGCTTTTCCAGGTTTCATACAAAATAGTCTTTTCTTTTGAAGTCTCTCTGCAAAGAGCAACAATGAAACTAGAGTGTCTCGACAGTCAATGGGCTTGCTTGGGTGGAAAACTGTCATTCCACAGCCATTACATAATTATTGTTGAAATTAAGAAGTTGTGTTGTGTTTAGAAGTTAAAGTGTTTGCAGTAAAGCTAAGCAAAATCATTCAGCATGGGATCTAGTGCTGGGGGAGTGATGGATTGTGAGAGACTTTTGAATCTACAGAAGAGTGAAATAGAGTGTTCCTTAATTGTGTTTGCAATAATTTAAGCCGTATATATATATAAATCTTTTTGAAAAATGTGTTAAAAGAAAATAAAAAATTAAATATTGTTTTTCATGCCCTAAGAACAATAAAAACACATATGAAAAAATTCCTGACTGAGGATGTCATAATTCATGCATGAAAGGATTAAATGGATATAGGCTACACTCAGCATAAAATAAATAAATAAATAAATAAATAAATAAATCCTCTCTCTCTTTTTCTTATTTTTTCCAGAAAGATGTCTTAACATGTGCAAATATTTGTCCACAAAAAGATTCAACAACTGAGACATAAACTAAACAAGTTTCACAGACATTTGACAAACAGAAACAGAATAATGAGTCCCTGAACAGAGCTTAGGCCCTGTTTACACCTGCTATAAGATGCGTTTTAAGTGGACGATGCTAAATACAGATGTAAACGGGGTCTAAATGGTTTTGAGCTTGTCCACTTTCAACCACTTCCAGAGGTAGCCTAGGCTGCGTTCCAGTCCAAAATTGTCATGCCATTCACTCGCTAACTTCCCTCCGTCTCGTTCACAAGGATGTAGGTCATTGCTTACCTTGCACCAGTGCCAACTACTGGCCGAAACTGCAATGGGCTGAATTGGAACGTCCTAAGTCCTTTATCACTTGTAATCAGCTATGGAGTTGATTTATTATTTAAAAAAAATTTCCTTTTAAGAATTTGTTTAATGCAGCATCCAAATGTATATATGTGTGTTTGGGTCGTTTTAAATAAATATATATAATTAATATCAAAGAGTTGTTTGTTGTGGTGGTGGTGATTAGACAAGATCTGTGTTGACGTCACAATCGTACTGCATTGTGGGACATATAGGTGCCTGAAGTGTAGCCTACATATGAAGTAGACTCGAAATCGGTCAAAATCGAGGAAACGAGGGTCTGTCCATATAAACTTCCCTCGTCCACTTCACTAAGTGGAACGCACTTCAAAATGGCGGCAGGGATTCCCCCGAGGGGAAGTGCTTAGGGAAGTTCGCAAGTGCGTGTCTAAAAGTGGACTGGAACGCAGCCCTAGTCGAAAACGCATTTGACAGGATTGCTTTTGTAGACGCTCATGTGGTCGAATGTATTAGAACAGCCACAAAAGACCGCCTACTCTCCGCCTACTGACTTATTGCATAAACATTATGGGAAGCACGCTTGCTGGCTGGGGACCCAAGTTTGGTTTGAATGCGAAAAACGCACCAAGCACAATGTTCTCTCACCATTCCTGATTTCTAACACCACTCTCTTTCTTTGGCTCTTTCTCTCTCTCCGTAGCCTATGTTTTTCCGTAATTTTGCGTTTAGTTCACTCACATCAGTGCATATGAGTTGATCATTTGAGGACTGTTTAAACTTAAAGAATGTTTAATTTACACTAAAATGACTTCTTGTTGGTTTAATTTAAACCACTTGCTTGAAATCAAAATGCAATTTCATTGCTGTTCAGGCTTAAATCTGGCCTGGGGATTTCCAGTTCCCAACAGGTTTTGCATGAGACTTAATTTGAAGAGTAAAGGTCAGAGGTCAGGGGATCTCTGGATAATCCGTAATTCGTTTGTAATTATAAAACGAAAATACCGTTTTTCTGTTTTTTGTTTCAAATGAAAAACCAAATAACCGTTTTTGGTGTCAGAATCAAAAAACGAAAAACCAACCAATATATATATATATATATAATTATAGATATATATATATATATATATTTTTTTTTTTTATGGTATAATTATGTAATCTGCTTATAGCCTAAATTAGTAAATTGGTATTCAATCATTATCAGGCTGACTTGCCACCAACTACTGGTGTTTTAACTAAGACGCTTTAAGAAAAGTTTATTTCCATCACACTGTAAAGTGTTTTTAGATATTACATATAGATTACATATACCAAAGATTTTACATATAAACTGGGTCAGCATACTGTTAATTACAGTTAGTAGCCTACCATGGGAAGTAGGGGTGCTGAGCGTGACCCCTGGCGTGGAGCCCATGAAGAAATATGGTTGGGGATAAAAGTTCACACAAACAAAACCAAGAAACTGTGGTGTTTTGCCTATAGGCATACATATTACGTGTGTTTGTTTTTATTTATGCTGTATTATAAAATACCCATATTATAACAAATAAATAAAATATATTTGGAAGGCTCAGTTTGTGGTTCACAATTATTTGATTAAAAACAACAAAAACAATAAAACAAAGACAAAGTCACTTATATTAAACACTTTTTTATTTATGTTTTTGTTAACAGAAGTTATCTAGCACCTTTAATTGCCTCCGCTATCGTCCTGTCAATCATCTGTCTCATTCTCGCGGGTCGCGGATATGATTACAGTTTCAGTAAAAATGTATTTCACCATCATTGGTACCCACCCTCAGCCGATTCGCATTACAGTATTTGCAATCACCATCCCGTGTCAAAACGGAGCGTCTAAAAGAAAAGACTGCTGACTGAACATTGGTCAGAGCCTCTCCCACCGCAGCTTCACCACACACAGCTAAATAAAACAGGCTGGTGGCAGACTAATAATTAATATTTCTGATGTAAATATTTCTGTTCTGTGTAAAGTTGCACAGATGAAAGCCCAACAGGACCTGCCCTGTACAGTTTAAGAATCTGTAGCCATAGTAGAGGACTATTATTTTGTTGAACAGACCTGAGCGACAACTGATGACGTCACATGATCAGACTTGCTTGACCAATCGGCGGAAGGGGGCGTGTCAGGCCGAAAAGGAATTTTGAAGTCATTAGGCTTGTTCGACTTGAACCGGCGCTGCACAGACCGATCGGTTTATGACATCAAAGTACCGCGAGAGAAATTCAAAAGCATAAGGATCCGTCTACTTTCTATTCGCTCTCGCGGTACTTTGATGTCATTCACCGATCGGTCTGTGCAGCGCCGGTTCAAGTCGAACAAGCCTATTTATTCGTTTTTTGCCTGTGAACTAAAAAACGAAAAATCAAGCCGAAATCTCGTTTTTTCGTTTTTTTGTAAAAACGAAAAAACGAATAAAGGGGTGACTTCCGTTTTTGGTTTATAAACGAAAAACGAATTGACTGAAGTTCAAAGACTCTCTTCATTCTTTGTTCAAAAAGGAATAACGATAAAATGATCGCCAAAAACGAAAAACTGGCCGTTTTTAATTGGTTTTTCGTTTTTTTTGATTCTGACACCAAAAACGGTTATTTGGTTTTTCGTTTTGAAACAAAAAACAGAAAAACGGTATTTTCGTTTTATAATTACAAACGAATTACGGATTATCCAGAGATCCCCTGACCGTCAGAATTATTCATGTATTTTGAGAAAAGTGAAAATGTTAGGAGAATTGGTAGGCTTTATTATTCTGTTGTATTAGATGAGTATTAATTTATGGTTCTCCAATTATTGCTTACACATTGTTATTATTGTAATTAATTAGGCCTATATGAATTTATTGGAAATGTAATGATTACATTAATGACATTACTATTATGATTATGGACACTATAAATTATGGTATATTGGTGTCCAATCCATAGCATGATTTATCTACGTGTGTTATTACCACATGATTGCTTGATTGACAGATAAAGGGGCGGAGCTTTACCGAATAGAACAGTCAGTGCGTTATGGCCAGTCAGTTACTTTGACCAGCACTCTCCATCTGAATAACCTGAGAGAGAGAGAGAGAGAGAGAGAGAGAGAGAGAGAGAGAGAGAGAGAGAGAGAGAGAGAGAGAGAGAGAGAGAGAGAGAGAGAGACGACAGCACCTCAACTAAAGCGTTTAATAACAGATGGAAACAACACCGGTTGCAGTCTGTGGTTTACAAACGTGGATTATGGAGAAGTTGCCAACTCAATTTTAAGATCATTTCAAGACGGGAGAAAAGTGCTCAAATCCCTCGGGATGGTTGAAGAATCACAGCAAGGTAAGCATTTGTTTTTCAGTAAACATCATTATGAGCGCTTTCCGTGGGTTTGTTAATACGTTGCCTGCACATGTTGCGTCTGTTGTAGTTTATTTATTAGCTTACAATCGTGTGTAGGTGAGGACTGAATAATGTTGTGAAACAAAATCCCTAAACAATTGTAAAAGTTGCAAATGAATCCTTAGCATTGTTGTTAAAATAATACCATTATTAAAATTATTTTTTTATTTTGTTTTTATTTTTCAAATTAGCTATACAGTCTCCTGTACAATGTCATGTTTAATATTGGGTTCTTCGTTGTATTAGTAATAGTAATTAGTAAATAGTGCATGTTTATTAATAAAGGAGAATTATACAAACCTGATTGGATGACTGACAGCTTTGGTTTGGTAACAGATGGATCCCCAGACATTCTGTTTTGAGATGCTCAATACAATAGGCTACGTTGCATTACAATTAGTTTGAAATATATTTAGGGGCAAGACATCGACATCAAATCAACAACATCTGTTAACAATGTCTCAATGTTCTTGAAATATTCTCTATTTCAACTTTGATAAAAGCGTTTGACGTGCTGCCGGACTAGCCATTGCATCAGACAGATGTGCACAGCTATTGCAACCCACTCTGATTACTGCAACAAAGGAATGGTTATTCTTCTTATAGCAAGTCACACTTCTCTTGTTAGGGCATTTCACATTTGACTCTTTTTCTTTCTTTCTTTCTTTCTTTCTTTTTTTTAATGAATGGATTTCAAAAACTGACTAGAGTATTGAAATGATTGTTGCATGCGTCCTGATCAACTCTTAGAACTTAAGTCTATTTTTAGAAATTGCATATTTAGATAACCTATCAGGGGGAGGAGACTGATGGTTTAGTAACCTCACACATTTTCACAACTCGAGTATGAAGTGGCAGGATGCAGCATCATCTCTGATCTCGCGGGAGATGAATTCAAAAGCTGTGTGTCACCAGAGAGTACAGTGAATGCTCATTAAGTTAAGCCATGTTTGTTATCCATAAATCCACTAGAAGCGTTAAAGTGACTAACAGTGTGTTGTTAGGAAACTCAATTCTTTACTGTGTCCTTTTGAGCTCATTCTCAGTTTTAGATGACTGATTCAGTGTCTTCAGCTGTATAAAGGTTTGTTTTGAAGGTATTATTTGCCACTCTGCCAAGCAATATCCTTATTTTGATTTGTCTTCACCATTCTGGAAAAACAATCTATATATTGGAAGCAAGTACCAGACTTACAAAATATGGCTATAAAATCAAATGTACCTTTACTGCACTGGGAAGCAGTTATTGTGAAGTGTGTGTCTTGTACTAGTAATTGGTTCTGCTTTTCTCCTAAAATACCTGGTGGGAAAGGTCTTCTCTACCAAAGCAATTGTGTTCCCAGATGTAGCCTACTTCTTCAAACCCCCCTTCTGAAGAAAATGTAAATGTATTGACATTTGTCTTTGATTTATTCCCAAATTACGATTTTAACAATGTTAAATAAAATTCTAAAAAAGTCAACATCTCAAGGACAACCCTTAAGCAGTCTATGGGGACTTTAGTAGTGAATGTATGTGAACATAAGGTGTCACGGTTTGGGGTTGAGGAAATGAGATGAGGACCCAAACGCAGAAGAAATAAAGGCTTTTATTAAGCAAAAAATAAAACAAAATACAAACAAAACTACCCTGAAGGGGACAACTCAGGGTAGACTCAGGGTCAATGGTGAAGACACATCAAAATAATGATATTACTTGGCAGAGTGGCAATTAATACTTTCCAAAGCCTTCAAAACAGACTTGGACTTGGACTTGACGAAGAACACACAAGGGTAAACATACGACATGCGTATGACAACGAACCAGCACAGGACCGCAAACACGGGGAGAATAAATAGGGAGACGAGGGAGGACAGGTGGGGCAAATTAATCAATAATCAGGTGTTAGACAATCGACAGGAGAGCACATGGCACAAAGGAAACACATGACAAGCCAAGCCACGTGTTCACACAAAACATGACAACATGAAAGCACACAGCTAGTGGAAAACACAAGCTGTGTGCTGCACAGTACAAGACTACACATGACATGAAAGCACGCGGCCGATGAAAACATGACCCGCGTGCTACACAGAACACAACAGATGCAGACAGGAGAGCGTATGGCCCGAGCGAACTCGAAACCGCACGCACACACGACAAGACGATTGTGCCGGGGTCCAGAAACACCACTCCCCGCACATGTAACAAGGCATAAGACAAGACAAGACACGCTCGAAGCCGCGCGCCCACACAAATACATTACAAAACAGAACCAAGAAATACACTAGTCAGAAGTGACAGAACCCTGACATACTGTAGGCTATAGGCTATATATACACGCACACATATATGTATATTATGTAAACAAAAACTTGAATGTTAGATGCGACAACTTTGTATAGGCATGTTGACTGTCAAATTGTTTTCATGGTATACATTATCACAATATTGAAAGAAGTTGCAAAAAAAAGTGTCGTCATACTATAACAGGTTCAATAACTTATAACAAAAAAAAAACTGAATATTTAAATACAATAATAATACACAAAAAGTGTAACAGATGTTTCAAACAGATGAAAGTGTTTATAAAGAATTATAAAGAACAATAGATAACCCTTTACAATAAGATCTCATTAGTTAACGTCAGCTAATAATGCATTAACTAACATTAACAATGAACATGATAACATTAGTAAAAATAACAATTGAGCATTGTTAGTTAATGTTAGCTCAGGTTTTGATTTTAATAATGTATTATTAAATGCAGAAACCAAGATTAATAAATGCTTTGAAAGTATTTGTCATTGTCAGTTTATGTTAACTAATGAATTAACTAATGGAGTCTTATTGTAAAGTGTTACTGAAGAATAATAAAGAATCAAATTCAATTTTTGTAGTCCTAATAGACTTAACATTGAGTGTTGGGTTTGTTTGCATCAGAGTGCATGTGCCTCTTTGACGTAGCATACAGCGGTGTTGAGCATTTTAACGCTTGATGGAATAATATTCTTCAAATGCATTCTAAAAATCGGAATAATTCGTAATAAATAACTATTCACTGTATTTTAAAGTGTCCACGATAACAGTACCGTGCATTATCGTGATATATTGTATTACCGTATATCGGCACGTGTATAGTGTAAGTAGGACAGATGGAGGTGCAAATATCACTAACACAAAATCACCATTTATTCCAGAACTATGTCCAGTTAAATGACCTAAAAAGGAAAGTGATCGTTAATGATAATCATTAACACACGCATCAGTTACAGCATTGTAATATCTCTGTAAATGTATGTAGAACATATCTATGGTAGTGAGACGTGTCTGATGTGGCACTAAATTGCACATCATTAGACAACCTGTCGTTAACCCTTGAAAATCGTTCAAGTGAGGACCTGCTGAAAATGACATGCTAGCAGGTCTGACTCATTTCTTAGATCTATGCCATTAATACACCTCTATCTCAAAGGCATCAGGCTTTTGAAGAATCATTTATGTGATTATTTTAAATCTTCCTGCTCTGTTGTCTTTCATTATTTTCCTTCCACAACCACAAGAACATTTTGCATGGCAGCGCGCAGGGAATCAGCATGTATTGATTACAGATATGAAGGGAGTGTCTTGACATCCAGTAGCCGATAAGAGATGACAGAGTTTGTAGAGCTTAGTCTGAAGCGTCAGAACGTTGGCAGGAGGTTTTTGAATCATAAAGCTGTTGGATGTGACTGCCCTTCAGCTTGTCTTAAACTGAGTTCAAAGACTTTTCTGTTTAAGCCTTTAATTTCTTTATTTTCATTCTGCAGGAAAGTAATCACACTCCTCAGTAAGGCCCTAATGGAGAATGACACCTCCATCCCCTCGGGCTACGTCCCACATTACCTTCTTCGAGGGGATCCCTTCGCCTCCAAGCTGTCCAAGGAGGCAGACATAGTGGCGGCGTTCTACATCCTTATCATTGGTAAGTGTACAATGTGGACGATCATGTGGAAGAGTTCTTTGCAAGCATCATGTGAATTGTCATTGACAAGACCAGTGATAAATTTGAATTCAAATATTTAAATTAAGTTATAGCAGAATGTCTGGAATTTTTAGAGGCCGTTATTGTACTTACACTGCCGTTCAAAAGTTTGGGATCGGTACGATTTTTAAGGTTTTTAAAATAAGTCTCTTATGCTCACCAAGGCTGTAATTATTTGATAAAAAAACAGTAATATTGTGAAATATTATTACAATTTAAAGTAACTGTTTTCTATTTTAATATATTTTAAAATGTCATTTATTCCTGTATTGCAAAGCTGAATTTTCAGCATCATTACTCCAGTCTTCAGTGTCACATGATCCTTCAGAAATCATTCTTAAAATGCTGATTTGCTGGTCAAGAAACGTTTATTATTATTATTATCAATGTTGAAAACAGTTATGCACAATTTGTTTCAGGATTCTTTGATGAATAGAACAACAGACAACAGCATTTTTCTGAAATAGAAAGCTTTTGGAACGTTATACATTGTCGTTCAAAGGTTTTATTTCAATACTTTTATTCAGCAAGAATGCGTTACATTGATCAAAAGTTACAGTAAAGACATTTATAATGTTACAAAAGATTCTGTTTTCTGTTTTCAACATTGATAATAATAATGAATGTTTTTTGAGTATCAAATTAGCATATTAGAATGATTTTTGAAGGATCACGTGACACTGAAGACTAAAGTAATGATGCTGAAAATACAGCTTTGCATCACAGGAATAAATTATATTTTAAAATATTCAAATAGAAAACAGTTATTTTAAATTGTCATAATATTTAACAATATTACTGTTTTTTGTATTTTTAATCAAGTAAATGCAGCCTTGGTGAGCTTAAGAGACTTTTAAAAACATTATAAATCTTAACGATCACAAACTTTTGAACCGCAGCGTATTTCTTGTTGATTTGAAGAATTTAAAATGTTCGTCTAGCAAAATGTCTTCAAAAAAACAAGATATAATGACATTTTGATGATATTTTAGTTACCAACAATGACATAAATGTACCTTACTGACTCTCAGTGATGTCTGAGAATGAGGTTTTGCTATCAGATTTATTGTCTTAATTTTGCCTGAACATCTAACAGCCTTGCATAAGAACCAATTTTAACTTTGTGTAGGTTGGTAAGGCCAATGAACAGTCTTGGGAGTAGGCCTAGACTAGACACACTGATTTAATTATCTTTAAAGCAATAGGTCCAAACCCTGATTGTTGATTATGAATGATGCACAAAGACTAACATAATTGAATATTGATTGAAGGAGACTGTTTTTGTAAATATGTGTGCACCAGAAAAAAAATTCTGCTTTGTTTTCTCTATGAATTGTTGGATTTCACTTGACCATTCACAGAGAAACCTAGACTAAAATATAAATACAATAAAATTCTCATTATTGCGTATTTTAATGAGAATCTTGTATGTTTTTGCACCTTTTAACTATCAAATATTCATTATTGCCCTTATTGTCCAGCAAGTCAAGTGTATCTGAAGAATGAACGCCTCTCTTTTGTTTGTTTTGTTTGTGGTGTGTTAATGTACTCTGATGTTAAGAATAATCAGAGTGATAATCCAATCAGATTTAGCAAGTGTGAACGGCAAAAATCACGTGAAATGCGATCTTTACAAATCCGTTTCGAGCTACATTCATATGTGGTTTGAAATCCTATTTAAATGGGATTTCTGGAAATCCGTTTCAGTCTGACTGCTCTGTTTGGATTTCCCGTGGTTTGTGGCTTTCTCATGCCACTTAAAATGCATCAGACGTTGTTATAGGAAACATGCTGAAAGTCGTTGCAGAAACAAGGTTGCGTTGTTGCAAAGTGCCGGACGAGTAGACAGACATAACAGAGATATGCTTTAAAACCGGTGGAGACTAAAGCATGTAATATAAGTGACATGTGAAGGCCAAGTATTGTAACCCATACTCGGAATCAGTCCTCTGCATTTAACCCATCCAAGTTAGTGTACACACATTAGGAGCAGTGAGTAGTGAACACACACACTGCAAACCGTGAACACACGGCTGGAGCAGTGGGCAGCCATCTTTGCTGTGGCACCCGGGGAGCGATTGGGGGTTAGGTGCCTTGCTCAATGGCACCTCAGTCATTTCCAGGTTACCAGTTTGACTTTCTAACCATTATGCCATGACTGCCCCAGAATACCAGCCTCCTATGTTTCTGCCGCCGCCTCAGAAGACGCAGTAGTCTAACACGGCAAGTAGACAACATCTGTATTAGCGACTGTCCTGCACAGTTCATCTCCAACCCTAATCAAACACACCTGAAGCCACCAATTAAGGTCTTCAGGATCACTTGAAAATTAAAGGCAGATGTGTTTGATTAGGGTTGGAGATGAACTGTGCAGGACAGTCGATCGGCAGGAGCAGGATTGGGCACCCCTGCCTTACATGTTGAGGTTGTTGTTGTTGTTGTTTTTTGGCGCATACCTACCAATGCAACATCTTTGCCATAAAAACCAATGCAGATATTCTGGGAAACGATAAAGTGGCATGGGACACACAAATCGGATCTGAACAGTTGCCATACATAATGTGGACAGTCAGATTCCAATTGGATAGACAAATAATTGGAGTTGGACTCCTAATACGTGTTATGAACAGGGCCGTAGCAAGGGTATATGGGAACCGGTGCAGGTTGCTATTGTGGTTGAAATCTCAGGGGGGACCCCCGAAAGCTGTAGCTTCTCTAGCAACAGCCCTGGTTATAAATGTAGCATTTGCCTTCTTGTATTTAATTCCTTTGGTTCTAAGCAAGAACCAAAAAGTGACTTGCGTAAAAACCTGCTTTCCCCTTAATGTGCAAATCCTGACAGATACCATATTGCCATGCTGTTGTCACTGAGGAAGACATGTTCTATCCACTCATGTTGTCATTGAGATGACATCCTCCGTCATATAGAAGAGTTTGTGTTGAGCGGTGTCATCTGTGCATTTTAATAGAACTAATATATGACATGTTGGGGATACTGTGGCTCCACTGTACATTTTTCAGTTTCAGGCACATGTACAAGTATTGGTTACCTGACCAGAAAAATATTTTGAACATTATGACCACCATCGCAGCAGAAAAAAATAGTTTTAGTTTTTTAAACGCTTTTCATGAAAATATAAACAGTGTAATAAAAAAAATATGAAATTCAAAATAATTAATGAAACTGTAATGTAAAATGTACATGGCTGCATATTCTTTTGGACTTATATTAAATATCTCTCCAAACCAGGATGAACATTTGTAACATTTTGTCCATTATTTAATTGTTTATAATACCGACATGACCTCTCCAAGAGAATGCTAGCTATGTCCGTTCTGCATAGTATTGCATTTTTTAGAAACAATTCAGATGTTTTGCCAAGTTGATGTGTCTTTATGTAATACGCTTTTGAAAAATATAATTAGAAAATACATTTTTGCTTCAGCACAACATTATTTATTCCATCAGTAACTATGTTATCAAGGAGATGCTCAAAAGGATGTTTCCTCTTTCATGGGGACATTGTGTCTCATTTGACCTGAAAGATGTGTGTTTCAATCAAAAGACTGAATCAATAGTTCTTCCTCACTGCAATTTTCAAGTCTGTTCTCCTCCACTCATGTTAAGGGAACAGTCTGAAGGTGTTTCATAAACATTTAGTCTCAAACACATACAATCAACAAATATCAGTTACAGTATTTCAGTTCAGTTTTTAGTTCACATTTGGTAACAACAACAACAGTGGTTTCATTTATGGATGGACTGTCTCTTTAAGAACTAAAACTGGAGAAACAATGTGTCTGTTAGTAATATTAATGTGCGTGATCCGTTGATTCATGATCATATGAGGAGAGTGAAAGAGTTCATTGAATAGTCACATGAAATAAAGTGTCTTCTCTGAAATGGTGCATCAGTCAGCTGACGCAACAGGCCAGGATTTGAAATGATGTGGAGCACATGATGATCTCCACTTTGGAAAGCTGATGTTCAAAATGTCTTCATGGACTTTATGAATCGAACATACTGTAAGATTTATGAGTCATTTTTATTTTTTATTTTTTATATTTATAAAATGTTATGACACTTTCAAAGCCTTTTCTGGCTTAATAAATACAGAAGGAACATTTTTGCAGCAAATAATCTAGGTCATAAAGAAAGGAAAAACGAATAACACGAGTGAAATCATTGTGTCATTTGAATGTATGTGGCTGTAACCAGGAAAGACTAATTGTCACACTGCTCTTTCATTATGGTGACCTTTTTTCATCCTTTCACTGAGAAATGGGCTATCTAGTAAGCTTTGACTCTTATTAGTTCTCTACAAATAACAGAAATGTTATAACAGGAGTCTTAATGTGCTGTCTTTGTATTTCAACAAATACACAACCCCAACACCTGGGTGGCAAAGGACTCAATATAATGGAAAGTATAAGGAAGCCTTCATTAAGGTCCAAGACTTTCTTAAGGCACTTTTAAAAACAGCATCTGGTCAAACTCACAGTATTACTGTTTGTCTTATGTTTTTACAGGTATCTTGTCAGCCACTGGAAATGGTTATGTCATATACCAGACCGCCAAACGCAAGAGCAAGTTAAAGCCGCCAGAATTCATGACGCTGAATCTAGCTATATTCGACTTTGGCATATCAGGTAAGTTTAAATGACTTGATATCATGCTGCTGATGTTATCTTCATCTGTCAGATTATGTATTATATAGCCTATCTGAAAGGATCTCTGTTGTATACAAGATTTCTTTTGGTTGTGTGTTTAAAATATACAGCGTTCAGTGTATAGCATTATATTTGGCGTCGACAATGTGGCAGTTTATTCAGCACTGCCTCTTATGACACTGTCTTTCTGGCTTATTTATGTGCTGTTGTTGAAATGCACTTGTAGAAATCATACAGAGGATTTTAAGGCCCTGAGGTTACAAAAGAGAACAAAAGATCAAATTCCTGCCATGATGACCTAGAAAGACTCTCTTTTCCTTCATCTTCCTTTGTCATGATTTTTTTCTCTTACTTTAGAGTCTTCCGTCTCAATTGGGGTTTGCATCTTTTGTTACACTATATATATATTTTACCTGAACATAGCGGTATTTCATGACCCAATAAAAAATGTCCATGGACGCCCCTGAGATTTCCAACAAAGATTTCCTCTCCTTCAACGAATTTATATCCATATTTGTACTCTAGCCCCACCTAGTGGATGTTTAGTGTGGCTGCTTCAGAGCAGCAGTGATGGTTGAGGCCCCTGATAATAATTTGAATCTTAAAGGGATAGTTCACCCCCAAAATGAAAATCGTATCATAATTTACCCACCCTCATGTTGTTCCAAACCTGCAGTAGTTTCTTTCTTCTGCTAAACACAAAATAAGATATTTTAAAGAATGTTGGTAACCAGACAGCTGACGGCATTGACTTCCATAGTATTTATTTTTCCTACTATGGAAGTCAATGGGTGCTGTCAACAAATGTTTTATTTTAGGGTGAGCTATCCCTTTAAAGAATGAACTGCTGTTTACAGGCCAGTATTTATATTTGTACTTATACAAAGAGCTCACTTTCTAAGATTTACAGAACAAATGACTGCCTGTGTAGCTCACGAAGTTCATTCCAGTTAATTAAAGGTGGAGTGTGTAATTTTTGAGCTAGAGACAAAAACAAAAGACAAAAATAACTGTTTATCTCTGCCTGATATTGCTTAGTGGAGGGTCCTGCCCCAAAATCATGGCAGTGATGCGGTTTTGGGACACTCAAACAAATGTTAAATTATTACTCAGTTTGTTTGAGTCTACAAATGGTTTACTTATAGTTGTCTCTGCATATTATTCGGCATAGGAGAAAGTAATTTAACAACGAACAGGGACGAGAGAATTGATCAAATATGATTTATCATTTTAAATGCTTGAGAATCACCCTTGTCAGTCAAAATTTTAGCATAGCATTTTGGATATAAATTATATTTTGTTTTCAGTGTTCCATCAGGAGTTCAAATTGATTTAGCTCCGTCCAAAATGCCATTCTCGTCATGTCGCCTATTAGCCAGGATGGCGTCGCTGCATTTGAGCACAATGAAGCTTTTGTTTTCTTGGGAGTCATGCACATGGCAGACTGCTTTAGTGCGTCATATTTACGCAGACTCGGGGCCAGTGTGCTTTCTGGCGTTTGTTCATATGAAGAACACATATAGGTCTGCCGTGAGACATGGCTACCGTCAACTGTTTGGTTACCCATATTCTTCAAAACATCTTCTTTTGTGTTCAGCAGAAGAGAGAAATTCTGTAACACTTAAAGCCTTTAAAGATAATGCATAAAAGTATTTTTAATGCATTAATTATGCCTTATAATGCATTGTTTGGTCTCATTAATAACTGTTATATTACATTATAATACAATTTTAGACTGTATAATGCATTAATCCACAACCAACAAACAATTTCAGATGTAACAAGGAATCTGTGGATATTATAATGCATTTAAAGGGATACTCCACTTTTTTTGGAAATAGGCTCATTTTACAACTCCCCCAGAGTTAAACAGTTGAGTTTTACCGTTTTCGAATCCATTCAGCCGATCTCCGGGTCTGGGGGTCCCACTTTTAGCGTAGCTTAGCATAATGAATTGAACCGGACAAGACCATTAGCATCTCTCTCAAAAAAATGAACAAAGAGTTTTTATATTTTTCCTATTTAAAACTTGACTCTTCTGTAGTTACATCGTGTACTAAGACCGATGGAAAATGAAAAGTTGCGATTTTCTAGGCTGATATGGCTAGGAACTATACTCTCATTCCTGCATAATAATCAAGAAACTTTGCTGCAGTACCATGGGTGAAGCAGGCGTAATGATATGACGCAGCGCATGCCGCCTGATAATAGGCTACTGAGCTGGGGACTATTATCAGGTGCTGCGTCAAATCATTACGCCTGCTTCACCCATGGTACTGCAGCAAAGTTTCTTGATTATTACGCAGGAATGAGAGTATAGTTCCTAGCCATATCAGCCTAGAAAATCGCAACTTTTCATTTTCCGTCGGTCTTAGTACACGATGTAACTACAAAAGAGTCAGGTTTTAAATAGGAAAAATATCGAAACTCTTTGTTCATTTTTTCATTTCATTTACTATTGGAATGGGACTTTTGAATGTTCTCTGAACCATCTGAAAAAGTATTAAGTAGTAACATTGAAAAAACATTAGACAAATGTCCAACTAATATGTTTCAGAAAATGTTCCATGAATGATGTCCAAATATAATTTTTTGCGCTAATGTTTTGATAAAGTTATTTAAAACAAGATAACTTTGATCAACCATTCTATTATTGTTACTGGAAGAACGTTTGTTCTTAAATTTCAGAGAACCTTGGCAGAATGTTAGCCAAAGTTCTGAGAACGTTCCCGGGACTGCCATCTGAGAGCACATGTTCTTTTGTCTCAAGTCTTGTCTGACATAAGGTTGTTTTTATGTTTTTGGTCAGTCACTGGAAAGCCATTCTTCATAGTGTCGAGTTTTGCGCACCGCTGGCTGTTCGGGTGGCAGGGATGCCGCTTCTACGGCTGGGCCGGCTTTTTCTTCGGATGCGGAAGTCTCATTACCATGACGATTGTCAGCTTAGACCGATACTTGAAAATCTGTCATTTAAGATATGGTAATTAAGTCTATCTATCTATCTATCTATCTATCTATCTATCTATCTATCTATCTATCTATCTATCTATCTATCTATCTATCTATCTATCTATCTATCTATCTATCTATCTATCTATCTATCTATCAGTCTGTCTGTCTGCCATCTAAATGTGTTAATTCCCCATCTCTAGTTGTTTATCTATCTATAGTTATGTTTATCTATCTATCTATCTATCTATCTATCTATCTATCTATCTATCTATCTATCTATCTATCTATCTATCTATCTGTCTGTCTGTCTGTCTGTCTGTCTGTCTGTCTGTCTGTCTGTCTGACTAACATGAATTTACTTGGCCATCAGGTACATGGTTCAAACGGCATCATGCCTTTCTCTGTTTGGTTTTCACGTGGTTCTACGCTGCCTTCTGGGCCACCATGCCAGTGGTGGGCTGGGGAAACTACGCACCTGAGCCATTTGGGACGTCCTGCACACTGGACTGGTGGCTGGCCCAGGCCTCTGTGTCTGGCCAGAGCTTTGTTATGTGCATGCTCTTCTTCTGCCTCATCCTCCCCACTGGCATCATCGTCTTCTCCTATGTCATGATCATCTTCAAGGTGAAAGCCTCAGCCAAAGAAGTCTCTCATTTCGACACACAGAATAAGAACAAGCACAACCTGGAGATGAAGTTGACTAAGGTTTGTGTGTTTTATTAATCAGAAATGCTATGTGAAAATGCCATGTCATATTTCATGTGGTTCTGTTTGCATTCTCCAGGTGGCGATGTTGATCTGCGCAGGGTTTTTAATAGCTTGGATCCCTTATGCTGTGGTATCAGTAGTGTCTGCTTTTGGAGATCCTGATTCAGTGCCTATCCCAGTCTCTGTTGTGCCAACTTTGCTGGCCAAGTCCTCTGCTATGTACAATCCAATCATATATCAAGTCATTGACTGTAAGAAGAACTGCTTCCAAGCTTGGAGTAAAAGGAAACAACGTTACAAGACTTCAAGGTATGTGCACCCTTCAAATTCTAGAGGAATAAGGGATTAACTGGCTTCTGATCTCTCTCTCTTCTCTCTCTCTCTCTCTCTCTCTCTCTCTCTCTCTCTCTCTCTCTCTCTCACACACACACACACACACGCGCGCGCACACACACACACACACACACACACACACACACACACACACACACACACACACTCACTCTCTCTCTCTCTCTCTCTCTCTCTCTCTCTCTCTCTCACACACACACACACACACACACACACATTAATATATGTGTAATTAATATCCTCTGCGCTATATCATCATATTATGGATCAAATGCAGTATGCTAATGCATGTCCCACTGTGGGTGGATGTTTTTGCTGCAATGCCGGATCTTGCTGTCTCTCGTTCCATTAGCGTTGTGTTAAAACACTATTTTTAAGACAGTTAAAAACAATCGATACACATGCGTTTTGCTCTGTTCAAGGGGTCAAGGTTTAGCTGGTTTGCATACTCAAAAATCTGTTCAAAAGTTGCCTTGTATTCTTATGAAAAAAATGTTTCAAGCTACGTATTGCTTATCTTTTATTATAGTTTAGTAGTAGTTCAACAAATGTGGTTTTACAATTCATGAAAATTGTCTGTTTTCTGAATGCAACAAAATTTTTCCTTATAGAGTTGTTAGTGTGCAGCAAGAATGTGACACATTTACATGTGCGTTATCATTCTTCGACAGAGTTTTGTCTGAATTTTTTTCTCTTTTTGTTTTTTAGACGTTTATTGGAAAGATTGTTGACTCAAAACCCAGGCATGACTTAATTAGGCTGAATGCAACAAAAAACAACTGATTGACTGAAGACTATTGAATGCAGCTGTCTTGTTTTTCCCAGGTTCTACTCCATCTCTGCCTCCCTGAAAAAGAGACCAGCCAAAGAAGTTCCGACTGAGATATGAGCAAAATGACAGGAACCCACAATGGACCTGTGATAGGACACTGGGCAATTTGTTATTGTACAATTTAGACATCAACAATTCACACCCACCTACTGTAACTTCACTCTTGTATACTACTGCCATCAGCTTTACAAACCCCCTGCAAACACAACTCATTTTAATTTGATCTTTCTGTGTATAAAAGAATTAAGTGGTATACATGATGTATTTTTATACATATATATTTTTTTGGTTATTTGTTTTATATTCCAGCATTCACAGTACCAACACGTTTAAAACAACCTGCTTAAAGTCTAATGTGACATCACTTTTTAACAAATAGTAGTCTGGTTTCAGTCTATAGTTTCTCATTTAGTGTTTGTACAGCAAGTAAACATATAATTGAAACTGGTCACTCACACACATCTATACAGCAGCATGGTCACAGTCACAGATAAACAACAATGTATACACACACACAACATGAGTGCATCTTTACAGGTTTTTTTTTTTTTTTTAATCAAATTGACTAGACACTGATGCACTAATTGAGGCTATTGAATTTCTTTTTTTTTATATTATAATATACTTAGCATGATAGTTTTGGGCCATGTGCAATGATTATATATTAGACATGACATTGAAGCTGTCTTTTACATGGAAAGGTGTCTCCCAAAGTCTATGGTCTTGAGAATGATTATTATTATTTATTTATTTATTTATTTTTTACTCAATTGAAATCCAATGTCATTTTAACTTTATGTATTTAATATGGTAGCCTTTTGCATGTTATCAGCCTTCAGACAGCCCCTAAACTGTTAAAGGCTAAAGAAGAAAGTGCACAGTTGGTAAAGATAAGTTGATTATACAAGTTTTCCAAAAATATTACATATTATGTTTTGTGGAAGTTGGATGATAATTAACAAATAATGCTAAAGCAAGCTGGGTTTATAAAATGTTAGACATTTCTTTTTTAAATACATGAGACTACTAGCTTACAGTATTTAAAAACAAAATTGCTCTCAGATGACCTATGAAAACACACCGTACAATGCTAGTGCTTTTTTTAATCCGAAAGAAGCTTGTTAATACTCAAAACATAATGCTTGCACAATTAAAGCTAAATATTATTGAATATAATAAATAGTTTACACTTATTTTGATGGAGGTCACAGTTTTACCTGAATGGCAACCAGTTAGATTGTTGTAACTGGATGTTTGGTTATACTGTACAATAGAAACATGATCGCTGTAGTATTAAAAAAAAAAAAAAAAAAAAAATTAGCAGAAAAAAATAAAGACAAAAACAATTAGCAGAATGATGGTATAATGAAAGTGGACTTTGATTTAAAATTGCTAAAAACACTAAATAAATAGCTCTTTTTTGTTTTCCGCAAAAAAACTAATGCTTTGAACCCCAATTGTGTGAGTAGCCTATGAAGACAGAAATGTTTTGAATGAAAGACTCTTTATTGCACTATATAAGCTCAGACATGCTTACAAAGGTCTTCAGCTTTAGCGTGAATGAATGTTGTTGTGGTGTGCTGGATCTCATCAACAAAGCTAGAATAAAGTTAGGATCTCCTTGGGTTCAGGGTTAGGTTTCGAATGAATGACCAGAGATTCCCCCGTTTTGATCTCCTGAGCCTCTGACAACGCATCCAAAGGTACTTAAAATCCTTGCAGCCTGTTGGTAGCTGATCCTCATGGCGCTGGACTTCCCTCAGCAGTTCATCCCGTTTTTCAGCAGTTTAATTTAATGCCCACGTCTTTTATCTGATGCTTTCATGCCGTTGTGACAGAGAGGTGACGTCCCCTTCAAATCAATGGCCCGGTTGCAGGAAGTGGAGAATGCACTGGATGCCTCACTGCCTGCCTTCTGTTGTCCTTGTCATAATGCAGTTTACGGCACGCAGGAGCCAGAATAACAACCTTGTCTCTCACCAGACAAAACGCTAAAAGCCCCTTTTTTCCCCAAAGATAGCTTTAAAAGCACACCTCTCATGGTCTGTTTAAATTTGTTTTTATAACAAAATTTAGACTTGAAATGAATGCCTTTTCATATGCTTCATCATCAGCTTGATGAATGATGTAATGTACTGTACAGAATGTGGTATGAACGATTAGCACATTGAACCTGAAGTGAAAAGTAATGAAACCAAAGGTAAACCAGTCATGTTTTGTTTTGGCAGAAGGAGTACGCTAACATTCTTCATCAGATCTGACAGGCTTGTCAGTGAATAGGATTGATGAAACCTAAAAAAAAAAAAAATCTTTTGAAGAGACTGGAATTATTGAAATCCCTATTAAACTGAGGAATATACCATTCTACTATAAATAACACTTTGCTTTACTTATCAAACCTAAGAAAATGGTTTTCTCTAATGGTCCCAGAAAGCACTTAGATGCAACCAGAAAATGCCTTGCCATGTGAACTGATGTATAATGGGGCGACTAAAGTGTTCTAAATCTAAATGTGATCTGAGAGGCAAATAAAGCTGGCAGATTAAGGGATACTTACCAAAGACAAACACATTTAACAAAAGTGGAACACAATATGTGCATATATATATATATCTTCTATACTATTTTAGGGCTTCGTTATCATTGTTCTGATGCATTCAGCTTCAAAATGCTCTTGCATTAGTCAGCTGATAAAATTGATCCAGGACTCTGAGGATATTAGCATTTTTGTCGCAGATGTCTTTGTTACATAAGTTGAAGACTGCACCTTGATTACATAAAAGAAGCAAATATACTGTAAGAAATTACCTAACTTTCTTAGGACAAAATATTCCATGTAAACTGAAATAATCTCAGATAACATAAGAGATTCATTATAAAGTAATGGAGAAAATAGAAGTGCAGAATACATGCTGATGAATTATTTAGCTTTATTTTGTTCTCTTCCATATTATTTTAAACTCTAATACTATTTTTTACTCTAAAGATCATTAGCAATGTGGTAAACAGGGTTTTAATATTTAATTTCCAAGGGAGTGTTTCTCTGTTACTACGTTGATTTTACTGTAAACCTGCAATGGATGTCATCTATTGATTATTGCATGTCACCAAATTAAATTAGTTAGAAATCTGCATATCGTGCTCATCAGATGTTGTCATTGTGTGTTGACACGATAATTTTAAATATAACTTAAAGGGATAGTTCACCCACAATTTTCTTTTAATGATGTCAGTATTTACTCATGCCTTTCTAAACGTCAAGACAGAAAGTCATATCCACCTGTTTCCGGGGGGCGCTACTGTAAAATAGAACGTGGGTGAAACTTCCGGTTAGGTTTGGAACGATATGAGGTGAGTGAATGTTGACAGAATTAAAATTTTCTAAAGTTAATAACTGCCATTACATTACATTTAACATACCTGTCAACATTGGGATTGAAAATAAGGGAAATTTTCAGGGCCACCCCAACAACTACTTCAGCAGAAATCCCGCCCTGCAGCCGATTCTAAAGATTTTACTGGTCATGTGAATCACAGTACTGATTGCCTACTCCAAGCACTGATCCCTAAACCTACCCGTCATTTTAACCTTAACCAATGCAATTAGCAGCAGGGCGGGATTTCCGCTTGACTGGTTTGCGCCAAGTGGAATTTTATTTTTATTTTTTAGAAAGATTAAAAATATGGGAGAAATACGGGAAAATATTTAATAAATATTTAAATTAGATGATAGCGGGATAATCAAGGTAAAATACGGAAGAATCCCGGGAAAAACGGGAGGGTTTGACAGGTATGCATTTAAACAGTTTACAAAGTAATAATTATTGGCTGAATTTACTGTATGAATTAATTTGTGTATTCTCTGTCTCCATGTAAAAACAATTTATGTCAAAATGCCATCTACAATAACGATAAATAAAAAAAACACTGAATAAAGTTGTTGATGTTACATACAAACAGTGAAAAAGACTGTGTTCTACATACTGATTCTAGTGAAACCAGGCCTCAGATATTCATAGTTTTCATGTGATGTCACTACCTTTTAGGAATGCCCACCTGCAGGGCAAAAGCAATGGAGGCTTTCATTTTATTGCCTGCCAGTTAGGCCCATTTTTATGATGTTTATGATGTGCGTGAGATAAACTCCACACACGCCGTGATTTTTAGTTTGAGCGGGCAGAGAATGGGCTGAGAACCGGGAGATTCAGCTCAACACAACAGACATGCTGAGCTGATGAGATCACAGCCTGCGTGCGTACCCACGCGCGAGCACATTCCCTCCTCCCTGCTACAATCAAATGGACCGTTCTCACGACCTGATGGGAATCACAATTAGCATTAAAACTCCTTTCACGGTTGCAGTCATTCACTCTTAGAATAACGGTATGTTCATAAATAATATATTCAACTTTTTGCATAACAGCTTTTATACGCAATAATGGATTCGAAAAAGGTATTGAAACTATACAACATTTCTTAGTAGTAGCGTCACAGTTTTATAAATAATGTCAATAATGTAACAAAACTATTAGCATTGTGAAACGCCATATTTTGACAATGTGTGTAACGTGTTTTTTTTTTTTGCAATAACAAATACAAAACAAGACGATAATAAAACAATGAACAATAGCCTAGACACAATACAAAGGGTTACATTACATAAACAAAAAATATTAAACTAGCTTAAATGATTGACACCATTGCAGAGTCTTACATACATGCAGCAGAGTTTTTAGAGTAGGCTACCTCAAAGAATTTAAATATATATCAAAATCTTTCTTAAAAATGAAAAAAGAAGGAGTTTTCTTTGAAAATTTGCACTTGTGAATATAACGTGTTCGGCTGTAGCTATAGGCCTAGTCGGCTCTGGGCCTAGTATGACTCATTTGAATCAGTTCTTTTCAACCTGAATCATTAGTGTGAGTTTGAATCATAGACAGTATATAAACGGGTTTGAATTGAATCGATCTGAGCGGTTTCAATGTAGGCTAAATGACTCACTCAAATGAATCGTTTCGGAGGTTCTTCCAAAGTGGACATAGATTTCTTCTTATCTGAGGTAATGTGGCACTATTTTTTTCTTTGACAAAGACACTTGACAAACAAATGGAAATATCTATATTATTTTATTTTTTGCCGATTTTTTTTTTTTATTTCGAATCAAAGTTTTCAAAGTTAATAGATCAAAGTATAGGCTATCTTATTTTGAAAATAGGCCTATATAGCTTGTAGTTATGGGATGGGGGGGGGGTAACACTTTAGATGGTCGTTTTTGAACATTATGTTTACTATAACTTTGCAACTATAACTAACTTTCAGTAGACTGTCTGCTTAATATATGCTAACAAATATTCTGACCAAGTAGCCTAACTTTACAAGTATGTCAACTTACTCTAACCCTAACCCCACCAGTCTACTGATACTCTACTAACACTCTAATGAGAGTTGGTAGACATGTAGGTGCAACGTTACTTATAGCGAACAGAATGTGTTAAATGGACCATCTTTATATATATATATATATATATATATATATATTTTTTTTTTTTTCTTCTTCTAAATAGGCTACACCTCCCTTAGGCGAGGCTTGTATGAACATAGCAGAAAGGTTTGGAGACATGTGGACGTGTCCCTCAGGGATGGAGAGAGAAGATCAATCTGTCTCTCTGCACTTTCATGTCTCTTAGCATGTGTTATACTTTATCTCTGGACTTACCCTCTCAATCAAACCCACATCATACAGGGGAGCGCAGGCAAGGCAGCTCTGATGCGACACCAGAATAATTCTGTTTTCTACTGGTACTGAGTACTGGTAATCTTATCCTTATCAGAAAATGCAATGCAATTGGCCAAAATGTAGAAAATCAACAGACATTGTGAATACAACAATTAAAGATGAAGTTTAATGTGATCACGTACAGCTGATAAAAGTATTGACAAAGGGACGTATGATGAAAGTTTTTGGTATAGTGTAAAATCAAGGGTTTAAAGTTGGCTGAGGCTGTAACTTCACAATCAGTGCCCAAAAATCTTTATTTATTGACAGCCCTTCAAAAGTGGCCATGTTTTATGATGAAATATATTTGCAAGCAACATACATTTCAAATATTTCATTATATCATTACCAGTGCCTGACAGTTGTATTTAAGTATTTATATACACTACTATTCAAATGTTTGTGGTCAGAAAGATTTTTTTTGTAGAAGCCTTTTATGCTCACCAATGCTACATTTGTTTAATCACAAATACATAAAAAGTTGGCCATACATAAACAGTAATAATGTGAAATATCACTACCATTCTTTTGTAATATAATTTAAAATGTCATTTTAACTTTATGTATGTGATGGCAAAGCTGAATTTTCAGCATCATTACTCCAGTCTTCAGTGTCACATGATCCTTCAGAAATCATTATAATACTGATTTGGTGCTCAAGAAATCCAGTCAGTTAGTATATAGAGTAGGTAAAGTTAAAGTAATTAGGCTCAAAAAAGTTTTTAAATCAATTTTACGTCATGTCCTTACAGCTGAGCTAATGAGATGAACGAGAATGCTAACAGAAAACTTTCTGCATTGAGAAATGGGTCTCAAAGACCGCCTTGTGCAAAATACTGTAGGTGACATGCATGCAAATGGACATGAGAGGACATATCTTAATAATTAATAGAATCCATAAAGACAGAAACTGTTACATTATGGATGACACTAACGAAATGAGTTTGATAATGGTGAATACTAGGATTCTCATTCATCATTCTGTGTCACCAGAGAAGAAAGATGCTAATTTTGTGCCAGAGAGAAAGATGCTCGATCGTGGGGTAAACATTAGGTTCCCAGTCATAATGCCATGAAGTTTCATAGACAAAGGCTTTAATGAAAAAATCCATATTTCCATGTTTCCATATAAAAATGTACATCAGCATAATATTTATAGCTTCAACATAGCAGGCAGTAAAAAATAGTTTACAATGAAAATATTCAGAGCATTCAAATGCATACCTCTTATAAATTCAGACTTAAAGACATTCCTTTAAATGATCACTTTACTATGGTTTCTATTTTTGGCTGATCGGTTCATTTACCGTTACTCGCTACTTTGAATTGTGACGAAACTCAAATGAAAGTGTTCTTGTGCATGTCACAAACTGAAAACCATATTAATGGAAGACTTATTAATTTAATGCTATGCTCACTTCTACCGCTGTGTGCTCTGTAACACAATAAAACAAAGTCATTGCATCAGAATGGAATCTAAAACGTCATGTTTTTAAGTCTGACACAGGCTATCCACTTCACAGTGAATTAAAAAAAAATTCAAGATACCCAACAAGTGTACAACTGCACAAACAGACATCAATCTTACAGTTCGCTCATTGTTCTTTCTTTCTTCCATTTGATAAGATTGAACATTTGATCTGCATTCTTGCATTAGAGACTTACGCTTTGGGCCTGTTTTCAGGGCTATTCACACTCATTGAACAAAGCACAGAATAATTAAGTAAGAAAGAATGCAGAATCATTGCAGATAGGTTATGTATGCGGCAGTTAATTGAATTATGAGCTGGAGCTGCTGAGAGCAAAGCAGTGAGAAATAAGAAAGGAGAAAATGGGGCTACTTGAACACAAATTTACATTCACACAAGTAAACACAGACTAGGAATTACATAACAGGGGTTTTAGGCCACACAACCATGACATTGTCTCGCCTTAAGCCATTGTAAGCATCACAGTTTCATTACTGATGTGTTGTTCTTTAGAAATGGGTTCGCCTCTATCATCGGATTCAGAATCAAACCGTCCCGTTTACATTACACCAATGGCTTCGCTCCAGTTGCAATGCAAGCAAAAGTAAACTTTGTATGAGCATCACAGTGTTATACACAAGCATAGGAACTAAACCGTCATGCTTTAGAACTAATGTGTTAATAAAAAAGGACATAGAGAGCTTCTTTGCATACATAGTACCTTAACCGTAATTTCCCATATGGTGAAGCAGATGTTGCTCATCTTAGTGCCCTTTTAAAAATGTTCACTCTATACAGCTATTTATCCTAAAAATCTCACTTAGTTTGTGTCTTTGAGACGACCCTAAGGAATCAAATGCAGTATGTTTACTACTACTGTAATTCCATTACACGTCCCTATTTTGTTTCGTAATGGCACATATTTTGGCACATAAATGGATTTGACTAAATGCATTAACTCGTGCTGATTCTGTCAATAGATTTGTATTAAGGATTTACTGCATTGTGTTGTGGATGACATCATTTTTTTTTCTTTAAGAGCTCACATAGAACAGAGATACTAAACGGACAACAATGAACTAAGCCTCGCAGATTACTTTGTTTAAAAACACTGACCTTAAATCATACAGGATATTAGGTAGTCTCATATTGTAATTTACTGTTTAGGTATGAACTAATTGCATTAGACGAACCACTGAAAATCGACAATAACTTTTATGTTGTGCAAGCTGCTTATAAAGATTTACTGCTGGCAATACCACAAATAGTCAAATATATTTAGCTCTTTGAAATAACTCATGAACTTTATGAACCTGTGGGTCTTGGATTGTAAAAGCTAACATTTTAAAAGCTTTGATTTGACATACAATCCACGGCAGTCTAATTCTTGTCTAATTTTGTTTCAACAAAGCTGATGAGCACTTGCATAACAATCACACAGTCTTCAATGAGTGCTTATTAGCTTAAACACAAAAGAAGTAGATGCCGGCAATATTACCAAACATAAAGAACAGAATCTTAAACACAGTTATTCTGCATTGTCAAGTATCATTTTTCCTAATAGGAAGCGCCAATAAGATTACTGACAACAAGTCACTTCTAATTAGCCTTTTTTTGTTTCAAATCTTTTACAACTTGCCATCCCACTTATTATTATTATGGATTTACTGTAGTAGAGTTAATAGAGATACAGCAGTGAACATCTATGAGCTCACTGTAAAAAGAAACTGAAACTGCCTTCTTATTGCTGGCATGAGACATGAATGTTTTGGGCTCATTTTGTGAATTTTGTCACAAATGATGTAGCCTCTCGTAAAATCAAAGTTCTTAACTGTGAAGAGCTTGTTATATCAGGACACCTGCACATTCAACATGGTAAAACTGATGTCCAAGTGATTTGTTTTGTATAGCCTGGCTAGAAACAAACCAGAGATGGGTAAGTGGACAGTATGTGACATATGGCCAGGATCCAAAGTTAACTTCTAGCTACACTTGTACATTTTCTCAATTCATTTGCCAGCCATAAATAATTGAAATTTTATGAAATAATGAATTATCATTATTTTATTGTAAATTTGTTGCAATCAGTGCAGGTTATTGTACAGTCTCGCAGTGAAACATAACTGCTCACAAATGTTTAAATCACATAAAGTTTAATCATTCTTTTTCCCCCTCATTTTTTTTCATTTGGTGACTTGTGAAGTAATGTGAAGAATATTTCATATACAAGTAAAACAATATATATAATGTACATTTGTACAAGTACTTTGTTCTAGTAACTGATCCAAATCATCTAAGCTATTTCTACCTGCATTTGAAAAAGAATATTGATATAGACCCTTTTCCAAGCTTAAGGTCAGAATTGCATTGTGGAAACATTACCCAAATAAAAAAGTCATTTAAAAAGTGTTAATTTTGGACCCTGGCAGAGGCTAAAAGTATGCATCAGAGGGGAAACAACAACATACAGTTTTGCGCTTTTTGTCACATATTGCTCTGACCTGATGCTGGTGTGTGCTAAAAAGCTGTCCGATATCCAGTGTTTTATCATCCCCTTGAATTCACAATATCATCTGAAAGATGTTTGTTCTGTTTCAGAAAGGTCCCACTGTGTATTGCGGTGAGTTTTTTTTTTTTTTTTTTTGTCCTTGGCAATGTAAAATACAGTTGAAATTACACACAACAGAAATGTGACCCTGGACCACAAAACCAGTCACATGGGTAATTTTTTTTGCAATTGAGATTTATACATCACCTGAAAGCCGAATAAATAAGATTTCCATTGATGTATGGTTTGTTAGGATAGGACCATATTTGGCCGAGATACAACTATTTGGAAAATCTGGAATCTGAGGGTGCAAAAAAATCGAAACATTGAGAAAATCGCCTTTAAAGTTCACAAAAATAAATGCTTTATATATTTACGGTAGGAAATGTACTAAATATCTTGGAACGTGATCTTTACTTAATATCCTCATGATCATTTTGACCCATACAATGTATTGTTGGCTATTGCTACAAATATACCCGTGCGACTTGTGACTGGTTTTGTGATCCAGGGTCACAGATTATCTGTATTCTAAATAGCAAATAGCAATGATAAAACGGTGACTAATTAGGACAAACATTTATAATCAAAATAATACTGATATACAGTGTTCTGTGTATGCTCAGTAGGGTCACTTGTGTGAAAGAATATGCATGTTATTGAATTTAAATGTGCTTCTTTGTTTTTAACCTAATAAATCTCCTGACTAAATAATCAGAAGTTGACCTGAAAGTTTTGTAGAGTGAAATTAGCTTTACATATTAGAAAAAGTATCTGTTTTTTTGTTTGTTGTTTGACCTCTGGCATTGCATTTGAAGAAAATAGGGTGCAGCAAATGCGTACCCTGTAATGGAAATGATTAATATATCATTGATATAAGTTTAGCAATGATTCACAGTCTTAGCTCATGAAATCTAAAATAACATGCTTGTTGTCAAAATGATTGGAGCCCAAAAGTGCATATTTGATTTATGGCCCTCAGAATCTGTAGCTGCATGTCTGAAGTCTGTGGTTTCACTGAAAACGGTGGTGACTTTGTGTTGACTTTGATTTGTGGGCCACTTTGAAGTTAAATAAAGCAGATAATAAGAATGTCAACTAAGTGATTTATGGTCTGATCCAAGAACATGCATCACAACAAAAAGAACAATATGCAGATTTTCATCTATAAAGTCTTAACTAGAGATATGACCAGCAGTTTAGTAGATGTAATATACACGCAGTTGGGTTATATAATTGGAACTTAATTAAGTGTCCTGAATTGTCAACAGAGTTATTTGGCGTTTTAATAGCTTTATCAATATATTTAGCAAAGTTCCTACAAACTCTCTATCTATGACTATATATCTTGCATTATAATTAAGATTTCTAATTAACATTCAGTTTTGGCCACCTATAAAGAAATGGATTATGCCGGGAAGCCACACAGTCAGGAGATACGTTGTCACCTGCAAAATTACATTGACGTTTTCATATAGGCTTTATAATTAACAACGAAAGATCAAACATATTGTAGTGTGACAAGAACAGACTTGTGTGAGGATGCAATAACTTTCCGTATGTTATTACTGGCCTACTGAGTTTAGAATTTATTTTGTTTGATTCTTTTTTTGTTCTTTATTGCTTTTTATAATAACATGACTTTTATTTTAAAAAACTGGTTTCACCTCTTATTTCTTTAAAAAATTAGAAAATTTTATACATTTATTTTACAATTCATCATTTTCCCACTGGCTTAAAGCACACCAAAAAATAAAATAAAACCTGTAAAACATACATTTCTGAAGATGGTATCAAGTATGCATTAAAACAAAGAGTCCCCTCCAGAAACTACAGCTCTCAAAAAGTCACGGGGGAAAAATTACACACACAAACCAAATACATGCATACATACAATACATGCATACACAGTCATTTTGGGAAGTATATGATTTTTCATAATTTTCATTATGCATCTCTTGCCTTCCTATATTTAATTGTCATGCCCCCTTCCAACACAAATGACAAAATATGGGGATGCCATCGATATTAGACACTAAGTACATAGAAGTTTCATTGACTAGTGTTTATGAAACCTGCTGGGTTTGGAATGTTGCATCTAACACGGTGGCCATCAACTTGAGTGTCCAATACCTGTGACAGTTAAACAGTCAATGAAAACATAGGATCATCACTGTACATTAAGCGTTTTGTGGTGACATTTCTAATGTTCTGTAGCAAACTTTTTGGTCCATTTATCTCAACCTCTCAATTAAACTTGAAACCTTCCCCGACGAGAGGCCTTCTGCCTTTGGAATGACTCCACAATGAATCCAGTTGTTTGACTGGATCAGTAAGGCTCTGGCTACCACATACATGTTGCACAGTTTGATGATTATGAAATGTGTACAATAAACACAGCAGGGCTAAAGCTAGCTGAATTTTAACATCGTTTTTTTGGGTTAAACTCCAAATTTTTTGGCAGGCAGTCTATCTTGAGGCGTACATTGCAATGACTGACCTACTAATCAATTTGAATCTATATCTGAACCAATGGAAACATGGCAAGGACGAGAACAGTTTGTTGTAGCATGAGATAAGGATATAATTACTTTGATTACACCTTTACACTGTTGATTAGGACAATCAGAGTTTGATGAAATATTTATACTAAATATTTTTAATCTGTGATTATTGGAACATTAACTAATAGGCTTCCGGGATGCAAGCGGTTGGGGAAATGAGTCTTGCAAAAAGCAAACAGCTGCTGATTTTTGCCTCCATAAACTTTCAAATTAAAAGGGATAGTTCACCCAACAATGAACCTTCTGCCATCATTTACTCACCCTTGTGTCTTTCCAAACCTCTATGAATTCGTTTATCTGTGGAACACACTGAACAGCCTGTTGTTTTGGACCCCATTGACTTTCATTGTATATCTTCAAAATACCGCATGTGTGTGTGTTCTGCAGAAGAACGGAAGTCAAACAGGTTTGGAACGACATGAGAGTTAATGATGAAGGAATTTTCATTTTTGGGTGAACCAAAATGTACCCTTTAATGTTGAAATTTTCTACATTACCTTTTGTGTTGCTTCATTATGCCATATAAGGTTTGACTGGTGCTTTAAATATCCAATAAATATATATGTGACATGTAAAAATTCCCCACAGATCAAAACTGAGACTACTTTGCTAATACATAACATTGCACTTTGCTAATACATACGGTAACATTGCCTGATGCAAGAGAGCCAATACTTGAAACATTAGAGACATACTAATTTCCACCAGAATGTACCTTGATACCTTTATGTGATTTGTGCAAGATATTTCTTCAACGTGAACACAGTGTATATCATCTGCACTGCTCATCCCTGCAAACACGCACAAATACAGACGAAACACATGCTACACTTAAAAACTATATCTACCCTTATTTTTTTACACATACTGAATCTTTTTAGATGACAGCCATCTGTGAATCTGGCTAATGTGCAAAATAACAATACAGAAAGCAACAGTAAGGAAACTTTCTAATCTCTTTGTCATTGCACAGTTGAACTTCACAAACAGGTTCATGACCAGATTTGTGGTTAATGTAACAAGCAAACACACAAGCAAGTAAACGAACAGACCATAGCAATGCAGATTTAAGACATGCTACAAGTCTCTTTTCTCACGAATGAGCCGCTTGGGTGTTTTGGAAAATCTTTTTTAAATGGCATATGCAGTTTAATATTATGCAAACATTTTAGTGATTCACACACACTCTACACCTCCAGACGCAGTTTGTTTACTCAGAAGAGTAGAACAAATTACATTCTGAATAGCAGCTAAATGTCAAATTTGACAAATGTACTTTCACTGAACACCTTTTCCAGTCCTCAGTAACTCATTCTATTGGCCATTAATGCTTTGCTCTGAGGATATTTTCTAGGTATAAGGTGGGACCTCTCGGGGATCGAGTCTAAGAAACTGCTACCAGAGAAATTGCAAACACACTGTTAAATTTGATACAGGACATTTGTGATAAATGCATGCCAAGTGTTATTTGTAGGAGAGTGTTGCATAATTTGATGGAAGCTGAAAACCACTACTTCCGTTTGCTACTATTTTTCACATAGTTATTTTTAAACAGAGTTGGTCTTGATTAATTATGTAAGCACAAGACTGGAGGAACGTGAGATGCATAACAGTTTAAAAAACAAAAGATTCATGTTGGTGCTAAATAAGAGCAAATGTACCTGGTTGTGATATTTACTCTTACAAAACAAAGAAAAACCCTTGGGAATACCACTAGAGGTCCAACCTGCATATAGATTCATGCTAACATTTTTTGGAGGCCTTCAGTTTTGGTCTTCTGAATTTGTTAATGTATACAGACAACCTTTTTGCTCAAACCTTTCATGTTAATGGCTAACGTAAGCTAGCAGCTGCAGATGCTATACACTGTTCTGGACGAAGGGTGCACAAGACATGAGTGAGAAGGATTTTTTTTTTTACTCTGGACAGCATTGTTGTTGATTGCTGGGGTCGCAAGGGTCACCCCAGGAGCAAGAGTGCCGGACCCAGCCACCTCTGGACCTGTGAAGTGCTGCCTGGCGTCGCCCCCTACTGGACGGGAGCTGATTTCTTATCACTTACGTTCACACACGTCTTTCAATCAAACACTGGTCACATGATCTGGGTTTTCCCTGACTTCAATGCACTCTATTTCCTCTCTCTCCCTCTCCCTCTCCCTCTCTCTTTCCCGCTCTTTCCGTTTGGCCCGTTTCTTTTTCTTGTGCCGCTTCTTCGAGGGTGGAAAGAATGTCAAAAACACCGGTAGGATGACAAAACAGTGCAGCACTGTGCAGCCGGCTGTGAGAAGGGAGCACTTGAACAGTGTATAGGTCAGGTTAGAAGGCACAAAGAGAAGAGGCATTATCCCAATTACAAAACAAGAGGCGTTCTGCAAAATGGCGGCCCCATGCTCCTCTAAAGAGATCTTGATGCACTGAGTCCGTGTGTGCTCAGTGGCCAGTACGAACGTGTAGAGGTGGGGGACACAGTGATCCATGGCAAAGTTGAGAGTATAAATAAGGCACAGGATAGAGATGCTGTCCATGTCTACATTCCAGAGCGTCATGAGACCCAAGACGCCCAGTTCCACTGAGGTGACGGTCAAGATCAACCAGAAGTTCCCCAGTGGGTTAATGACCAGGAAGAAGGTGAGGATGAGAATAGTGAGCACGCTGAAACCCGATGTCAGGATGGGGGAGATGATGGAGGAACTGTAGCGGTCCATGAACACGAACGTTGGGTTGAAAACGATGAACTTGATGCTGTTTATAAGGGAGAGAGGTCGAAGTCTCTCCAGCAACTCCACGACCTCCTCCCTGGTCTTCTCTGTCGTCCTGGCCACCAAGTACATCTTAGACGCGATGATGTCGTACTCATCTCCGTTTTTAGAGAAAATTATGTCGTCCACAAAGTGTTGATATTCTGGGCTCCTCAGAAAAGAAGTCTTGAGGATGTTAATGAAATCACTTTTGGTTGATGCGCTGACATTCACAACCCTCAGATAGTGAAAGTAATTATCGATCCATGAAATCTTATTAAAGCCCTGGCCCAGTGTCTTGAGGTGCTCCTGCACTGTGGAGTTCCAATACTCAATGGGCTCGTAGATGTAAAACCCAATCACCGGACTGTAGTTGCTAAAGTATTTCTGTTGAGTCAGGGCGAATGACACACTCGGCGAATTACTAGCTAGCAGATTAATTATGTTGGAGCCATCGCTGATTTGTAAACATCCCATGAACGAAAAGGAGGCGTAAATCAGGTAGAGGATAACCACAAAAGGCTTGACATAGGTGTTGGTAATCCATTCTGTGTAATGCTCCCTCAGGAAGTGCTGAATGAAGTGGTTCTGGTACGGTACACTGTCGTGGTGTGTAGACAGGTCATGGCCGTCACTCATCATGGTCTTAAACCAAGTGGGCTGGCGGTCCAGATACTCCACAGAGGGGATCTTGCAGCAGAAGACGCTGTGATAGCGGTTTTGCTCCAGCTGTCCGGCAAACACCAGGCAGGAGCCGTAGAACGAGAACACGTAGAAGTAGTTCACCAGGATTGCTACACACATGCTCTGACAAAAGACCTTCACAGATTCAATGTTGGTGAAAGGACTGGCACCCATGCCGAAGGTGATAATATAGAGCGAGCTCGTCATGGTGTAGCACACCATCACGTCAGCGAACGCATCTGCCACCCTCTCCTTGAAGGGCAAACTCTCTCTAGTTCTTCTCCAGCCTGCCAGAAGCTCAAACACACCCTTTGTTCCATGTCCTGAAAAACAAAGAAGCAGCAATTTATAATTTGATGCATGGAAAATTCACAGAGAAACTTGATTACATAGCAATGTCAGCATAAATATAATCTACAAAAAATTTACAACATGAGTAGTGAAAGACCGATATATATCAGCCAGGGTGATTAATTGCTCAATTTGTGATTTATTGGCATTGGTTGAAAACTGCTCACTTGGCTGATTACCAGAAGTGATAGTTGTGTCAGTTCCTAAATCTAATAACAACCTGTGTCAGCAGACAATAGACTTTTTTGTTTGTTTACATTTTTTCAGTGAATTGTAATAATATTAAGTTCCTATAATATTTCAATTAATTAAAATAAACATATCCATTCTAGGTTGGCCCATGATGTTTATTTGGCCAGCCATGCCAAGTTCACAAGAAAGGAGAAATATAGGAAAAATATTATTTTTTATTTTAACAATGTTTTTTTTTTTTTAATCATTGCATTAAAATGTACAGAATATAAATGAATTTAATTAACAAAATGTAACGTTTGATATAATATAGTTGGATATATGCAGCATTTACTTTCGGCCTACATCTCTCCAACAAGTTTGATTTTTGGCCTTTCCCATTAAATCGTTTGGGCACTTCTGACGTGTGTGTATATATATGAGCACTCATATATATGCACTCATATATATGCGCATGTATGATTGCTCATTTATTTCCAAAAATGTTGTGCATGCTTTTGACATGATTAAATTGAAAAAACAATGAATAGCTGGATTTTTATTAACTAACATTAACAAAGATTAATAAATACTGTACTGTATTTTTATACATAAAAAAAATGTATTGCTCATTGTTAGTTCATGTTAGTTAATACATTAACTAATGGTTACTAATGAACCTTATTGTAAAGTGTTACCGTATTTTATACAGTGGAGGCCAAACTAGTTTTAGATTACTAGTGTAAACGCTTCTATCTTGTATTATTCTTTATTAATAAAAATCATTACAAATGACATTACAATTTAAGTTAAATGTTCATACAAATCGAGTAAACAAACAGTGTAGAATCTTCACTTTTTCTTATACATTTTTTTGTTGTTTCTTTGTTTAAAAAAAAAAAAAAAAAATTCTATATTAGAATTTGAATCCCAGGTTTTCAACGTGCCCTCAGAATTTTGGACCCCATTGTATCAGGGGTTTTTTTCAGCCATTGGCTAGATATTGGCATGGTCATCGGTCATTGAAAAACACATTATGGTCAACCACTAAATGTGCATTATGGAATAATAAACCTTTCATGATAGTTATAAGATGAGCAGTAATTCAATTACTCTTCTAGCATCCACCTATGGGATCACTCAAGCTCATACATCAGATCTATTGTATGTGCACAGCGTCACCTTTGGACATATAATACATTTGACTTTCATCCACTAAATATTTCACTCAGCAAGGACATCACGGCCTGTCTCTACACACTCTGTCACTGTCAAGAATGCGTCACAAAAACTGCTCTCTTACCTCTTTCTCCAAAATCATAAATTTTCATTGAGCTGACAGACATGGAGAAAAACCTAATTAACCATAAAGGATTACGCCAATGTAATGAGTCAGATGGACTGGCTTTCCTTGCTTTTAGTTTTATTAAGGGGCAGAAGAAGTCCATTAGTCTGTGAATTCATCTGCAAGATGCGGAGGTTACATGGTGGGCTGGTGGTAACCTGGTGGCTGCATGTTCAATAACATGTACTCAAAAAAGGGGTACCAACATCACAATCTTGCTTTTTATCATCAAGTACACTTAAAGGTATAGCGGAGGATTTTTTACTTCCGGGTGGATCACCTATACTATTGGTCTTCCTAATTGTCAATCATTCTGGTGAATCAATCAAACTTATTCAAAAAGTGGAGAGGGCGGGTCTTATCTTAAATTCGGAAAGATCCTCCACTATACCTTTAAGCTAGACACTTAGCTTTAGGGTGCTCTGAAAGGGCTGTCCCTGCAATAACAAGAAGCTGCTCTGAATGTAAAGCAGCTGCTAAATGGCAATTAAAAGCGAAACTACTAAACATAAAGTTTGGTAGAAATGAAACATTCAGACATCTGAGTGTGAACATGGGTCACTACTTGCCAAATTATATAGATCAACAAAACAATTGTATGAGGAGTTTAGTTAGTGATTAGTTGCGGACCCTGCCATCTCATAAAAGCACCATCACTGCTTGAGCAATTTTCTTGCATTCTCCAATTAAGAAGATTAATTAAATTCATGAAGTGAGTGCCATTTATTATTTTCAAAATCTGCAAAGAAATGTAAGAGTGCCAATTCGTAATAAAGAAAGTTTCACTTCATCTTTGCTAATGGAAATGGAATCAGTATCAATTAAATGCAGTTACAAATTACAGATTATATACTTCTCAAATTGCATCAGAATGCACAGGAAATGTAGACACTGAACTCCACAATGTTTTCTGCAAAAATAAATAAATAAATAAGCATGACCTTCCACATTATTTTTTTTATTAATCTTGCATATGAAACAAATATGTTGCCGCTGGCCTGTCACAGAAGTCCTTTCTCATAATTGTTTTGTTTTTTTAAATGAGTTTCACTCATGGAATATTTCATAAATGTTGATATGAGTTAAAATACATTCTGGTTTGGTGCCAGTGAAGTGGTACTTGAGCCTTACTGATGAGCTGTAAGCACTTATCATAACATTATTCATTATAAATAACAACAAAAACACAAAGATGATAGTTTTACTTGGCATTAGCATTCTACTGTTCTGAGTCTGGATGTCATCACCTTCCAAATGAGAAGTACTAGAATTGTAATTCTAAACGGAATACAAAATTCCTCCTTATCAGAATGACATGGCGATTTCTTCAGTGTGTGCCGTGCAATGAATCACCACAATATAAATGGAGTGCCATCAGGCTGCTGGTCAAGGGCAGTAAGAAAATGTGCTCAGTTCTAAAAGTCTCTGATGAAACAGGACAAAGAGATAAAACATGACTAAACAACTGCACATCTGCTAAGATCAGTGTTTTTTTTGCAGTTTTAAGCAGCCTAACAACCCCATCAGAGAAGCTTACCTTCATCTACACCAAACCAGGGAAAAATACTCTACTATCATTTAGCATTAACGTTTCTATTATTCAAATAGCCGGATCCACTTCTTAAAGTAAAAGAAAAGAGTTAAGCTGTTAATTACAAAGAAAAAAGATGGTGTTTTTAATTCTTATGATCTTTTGGTAACTTTAATATTTCCTTATTTCTGTATAGGTTTAGGTTTACACAACACCATTTTCAACTAAAAACTTTTAATGTGGTTGGCCGTTTATTTACACAACACCATTTTCAACAAAAAACGTTTAATGCGTTTTGGCCGTTTATTTACACGACACCATTTTCAACTAAAAACTTTTAATGCGTTTTGGCCGTTTATTTACACAACAACGGCATTTTGGGGGCCTGAAAATCCAAACTTTTGAAAACCGAATTCAGTGCAAGTTTTTGAAAACAATACAGTTATCGGGACCTATCTTGCACCCAGCGCAATTGACTTTGTACACCGACGCATGTATCATTCCTATTTTGCACCCGCGCAAAGCGGACTTTTCCCTCCACAGACGCACGTCAGTTAACTAAAAAATACACTTGCGCTCCCTGGGGCGGTTCAGCACAAAGAGGAGGCGTGTTCCGGCGCAAACGTTCCCTCATGCTATTTTACAGGTTTCAACAATTGCGTCACTGACCGAAAAAAAACAGTTTAAAGTCAGTGGCGCGTTGCGCAACGCATGTTATTCATATGCTATTTTAAGGGCGTATGCTTGGCCTTAATCAATGTAGCGTGTGCACAACGCACATACACTTTGATTCTCTCATCTACACACAGACGCAGCAGTTATCATTTTTGCAAATCATACATTATTACGATAGATAGATAGATAGATAGATAGATAGATAGATAGATAGATAGACAGTTTATTATAAAAGCATACATCTAGCTTGCAAGCGCGCCTGCTCTTAAAGGGAATGTGAGATGTCGCTCTGATTGGTTTATTTCACGTTACGCCCAAACCACACCTATGAATAATGAAGCTACATCCCCATACAATGTCACTTCTCTGTCTTTTACGGCCATGACGAGAACGTCGGTCTCCTCGGCTGTGAAACGCTCCTGGCGCACACCTGGCAAATCCACCGTTATAATATCTAGGGCTGTCAAAAGATTAATCGCGATTAATCGCATCCAAAATAAAAGTTTGTGTTTACATAATATATGTGTGTGTACTGTGTATAATTATTTTGTATATATCAATACACACACATGCTTGTATATATTTAAGAAAAATGTGTAATTTATATATAACAAAATTATATTTATATATAATATAAATTATATATAAATATATACAGTATATGTATGCAAATATTTCTTAAATATATACATGCATGTGTGTGTATTGATATATACAAAATAATTATACACAGTACACACACATATATTATGTAAACACAAACTTTTATTTTGGATGCGATTAATCGCGATTAATCTTTTGACAGCCCTAATAATATCAATCCGCCATGGAACAAGCGCGCCTGCTCTTAAAGGGAATGTGAGATGACGCTCTGATTGGTTTATTTCACGTTACGCCCAAACCACACCTATGAATAATGAAGCTACTTCAGACCAACCCATTTTAGATTTGCGCCGGGCGCAAGAGTCATTTATCCCGCCGGTATAATAGCAACAGCGCCCAAGACCCGCCCACAAAGTTACTTGTGCTTTGCGCTTGACACTTGCGTTTCAGATCGTTAAAATAGGGCCCATCGTCTCCATGTAAACTACAAAAACAGTGATGGTCATGCGCATGCGTATTAAGTGTTCAGTCTATAGGCGCGCAGTTTTTCTTTACAAAGTGACATCGCCAACTACTGGCCTGGGATGCATAATACAGCGTTTTTAATTGTTTTCACAGATCCTTGTGAACGGGTTCGTTTTGACAACGATCAAACGTCTGTACACGAAAAATGCAAAGGAAAAACGCTTCCGTTTAGTACATCATTGTCATGTAAACGTACCCTTAATCTTGCCAAGATCCCCCTGCGGAGGCTCAGAATCACTGAGCTATGGATTTGCTTGAACAAATATGAGAAAAATGTTCACCATTATAAATGTATTCTGTTGCTTTATTTTTTTCACCTTTGAAGGAGGATTTCATTCTTTCTCCATCTTTGTGATGGTGTGCAAAAGCTTACTCCTAAAATAGCATCTACTGTATGTCAGTGATTCAAACAAGCTCTGTCAAAAGGGGTCCATCCATTCAAGGGTGTAGATTAAATCGGGGCCACTAGAGGAGTGCGTATGAAACCGACATCTTGAAACAAGATTGACATGTTTTGCCGCAGCAGCAGCGGCAAACGTTAAGGAGTGCAGCAGCAAATAGAGTGCATTCAAAACAGAAAATACAAAGCCATGAGATGACACGAGGGAGGCCTACTCCTGCCGGTTATAAATCACATGCACAGTAAGACACAATATTGAGGTATTTCAAATAAAACCATTTCCACAACATCTGATGATTTAAGTTGACCAGCACTTGCCTAATAGGGCAACGGGGACCATGAATGCTCCTGAACATAGAGGGGGGAGTGACCCATTGCTGTCCCTGACATACAAACATTTACTTCACCCTCATACTTCAACATTATCATACTGTATATTATTCACATACAACAGGACATCTAAGAGTGAACTTACTAAACGGGTGCAATATTTTTATACACAGTATTTAAGTGCAAATACTTTTTCACGATCCATCTGCAATCCATGTTCACTAGATGGAAAATGCTAAAATTAAGTAACTGGCATTCTTTTCATCACAAACACACCTTTCTATCCAAATTATGTTTATTACATTTTAATCACAAAACTCACTTATTCATCAAGTGATGGAGAAGAGCAATATAACTGTATATAAATTGTAGATGACAATTTTGGAGAAGCTTTGAAAGTGTAGATTGCCAAGCTACAATTTAAGCATTAGGCCTATTTAGTTCAACTACAGCCAAGATACTGTTTGAAAAACTAGTTACTTATTATATAACTTATTGTTAAAAATTATAATTTAGTAAACATTTTACAATAAGGTCTCAATGTTAACAATATTAATGCATTAGTTAACATGAACTAACTATGAGTAGGCTAATATATTATTATAGCATTTATTGACTTTCATATTACTTCATAGTGCATTAACTAATGTTAACAGATACAACTTTTGATTTAACAAAATGTATTAGTAAATATAGAAATGTACACATGTAATGCATGTTAAAGGGGAACATGGCAACTCTAGCCATTTCCTCGCTGATTTTCCCTTTTGTTGTCGCGTGTTTTCTCAACGAGCTCCCCCTACAGCTGTGGCCCGTATATTTCACAACACTGTAGTAAAAAAACCTCATCCCCCTTTCTACCGCTGCTCATGTGCATTTGTTATTATGGGAGCCGGCCAACTTTATCGTGTGGATCTAAGTCTACCGAGGTGGGTAATACATCATACACAGTATCATATGGCGTGTGTGTTTATGTTGAATTGCCGTAAAGCAGTTTGTGTTTCTCACGAGACTTCCTATTTCCAATTTACCGGGACGTTAATCCCCATGTTGCAAGGTTAGTTTTCTGCCAATGAACGCTGGGGGGTGCGGGAAGTCACCATTCTCACCAGAACAGGTTATTTAACCATCCAAATGATTTCTAAACGGATTGAAATAGTTGCCAAGTTCCCCTTTAACAAATGTAACCTTATTGTACAGTGTTTCCATGATTTATATAAAAATAAATATCTAGTTTAGTCATGAAACTCTAGAGGGAGCAGGGTGATTCCTTTACAAGCAATCTGCAAGCAATCAAATCATTACTGCATGGCACAAGCTGACTGTGCAGCCAATTTGATTACTTGCTCAAAATAGGCTTTAAATAGTCTGGTTCATTGTTTGCTGTAGTCTAGTCCTGTAACATGCAGAGTTTCTCTGAAACCCTCCACCTCCCCAGCTCCACCTGCCTAGATCTGCTATGGGATTTATTTACTGTATGGGCCCTATTTTAATGATCTGAAACGCAAGTATCAAGCGCGAAACGCAAGTAACTTTGTGGGCGGGTCTTGGGCGCTGTTGCTATTATACCGGTGGGATAAATGACTCTTGCGCCCGACGCAAATCTAAAATGGGTTGGTCTGAAGTAGCTTCATTATTCATAGGTGTGGTTTGGGCGTAACGTGAAATAAACCAATCAGAGCGTCATCTCACATTCCCTTTAAGAGCAGGCGCGCTTGTTCCATGGCGGATTTATATTATAACGGTGGATTTGCCAGACACACGCCAGGAGCGGTTCACAGCCGAGGAGACAGACGTTCTCGTCAGGGCCGTAAAACACAGAGAAGTGACATTGTATGGGGATGGGAGAAACTCCACCCAAATTAGCTTCGGTTAAACAGGCGTATCATAATTTGGGTAAATGTGTAAGCTAGATTTATGCCTATTTTTTCACATCTTCATGGACACAACAATGATTTCCCTCGTGTGTTATATGAATGAATGAATGAATGAATGAAATCTTTATTTCAAACAATTAAAAAATAAATTAAACCAAAGACAGCAACACATGAAATATCCATCAATAAAAAATAAAACAAAAACAAGAAAAACAAAACTTTTTTTTTAGCAAAATAATCACACTGTTCGAAAAGGGATAGGTAGAAGCTCTAGGCTTATCAAGACCTACAAGACCTAATATTTTTCCTTGTAATAATGTATGATTTACTGTGTAGATGAGATAAGCAAAGTGCATGCGCACGCACACGCTACATTGATTATGGCCAAGCATGCGCCCTTAAAAGAGCATATGAATAACATGCGCAACGCGCCACTGACTTAAGACTAGGTTTTTCCTGGTCAGTGGTGGAATTGTTTTCTAAACCTGCAAAATAGCATCAGGGAACGTTTGGGCCGGAACACGCCTCCTCTTTGTGCTGAACCGCCCCAGGGAGAGCAAGTGTATTTCCTAGTTTACCGGCGTGCGTCTGTGGAGGGAAAAGTCCGCTGTGCGCGGGTGCAAAATAGGAATGATACATGCGTCGGTGTACAAAGTCAATTGCGCTGGGTGCAAGATAGGTCCCTATGTATTTCCATTTATGCTGCAGCAGCATCTTACCTGCTCACAGAAGCATGTCTGTGAATCTTTTAGCAGCAAGTCTTCACTTGCACTGCAGCAGCTGCAATAATCAACAGCAGCAGCGTAGCAGATCTAGTCCGCCAAGACAAATACATTAACATTGCCATATTCAATAACATGATAAAACAATTCAGAGTGTTGTCATGATTGAAACAAATCTAAATTTGAACAGGTACATTTATAGTAAATACAACAAAATACCCTAATTTACGTAACTAAGTCTAAACCATATAAGAGGGCTCAAATATGTATTTCATTTATGAATTTATGAACTGCCTGAACGAACTGCTCACTAGTAGTCTTTCCAGAAATAGATGAGAGAGAGAAAAAAGAAACACTATTATAGATGATATACTATTATGCATCTGAAAAAAAGTAGTTAAGTTAGTAGACATTACGTTTGTTAGTTACTTCCCAACAATGCTAGTTGAGTACACTCCCAGTACACAGGGAAAACAATTATGTAGGATTAACTTAGAAATTGGAAATTCTAGTAAATTTCACAAATAATTTGAAACAAATGGCAAGTAACATTAAATTAAAGGAGAAAGACTGAAAGAGTATTTTCTTGTACAATATACTCTAATATATATATATATATATATATATATATATATATATATATATATATATATATATATATATATATATATTATTTTTTTTTTGACAGTGTATTACAAAAGTAGATTCATCCCAGTGTTGTAGACTGGATTGTGGAAAAAGCATCCTACAAACCTAAAACTTAGGAGGAATTGCACTGCGGAAAATTGTGTTGGGTTTGTGTGTTACAGGATTAGCATAATTCCTTTAGTGAATCGGGCACTGAAACAATACAGACAGCGTGCACAAATAAACAGTGGGCGCAATTCATTCGTAGCGAATTCCTTCCCCCAGAGTTTTTCCCATGCTACTTTGAGAGAACACCTGGGGAACTGAACCGAAATGTTCCCTGCACGTCTCACAAGGGGTACGGTAGGAAATAAAGGGCTGTTCCTCATGTCTCTGGGTGCTGGTGGACAGGTACAACATTCCACATAGCTAAAGAGGGCAGTTTGTCACAGGCCTCCTGTGGACAGTTCTAGTCGGCACCGGCTAGAGGAAAGCTACTCTGAAGCCATGGCTTTAATATAAAGAGCTGCATCACCTCTCTCGCTGCAATGCAGTGAGTCATTAAACAAAATTACTGCTTTAAAACTTCAGCACCAGAGCAGCTGCAAACACATCCATCACTTGCAGGAAAACACCCTACGGATGGACCCTTCGTACACCTCCAATAAAGCATGTCCAGTTGTGACAGAAGATGGGAAAAATATTGCACAGATTTCCATACTGTGTCAGTATTTCTGTGCTGCAGTGACAAGACACGTACAATAGACTATATATCCTCTGAACAGCTATTCAAGAAGTAGTGCAGTATTTTTTGTACATTTATTTATTTCCAAATGGTATAATGGTATTACCAAAAAATTTTTGGACATGCAACATGGTATTACCATGGTGTCATATAAAGTATATTGTAGTACCAAATATCATGTTACAGTAATTTGGATGTCATTTAGTACCATACCATAATGTGTTAAATTAAAGAAGCATGGTATTACATCTGATACCATGGTACAAATGTCACAACAAAAATATCTTGATTTATTGTACTTTTTATCTATCATATCACAAAATCATTTTCCGGTATTTCTGTTCGTAAAAATATAACAAACTCCATTTTTCAGTTTATGCATAAAACAAGGAAAACAAGCCTTATTATCTTACACAATTTTATTTCTCAAAAATTTAAAGGAAAAGCTTCTCAAATGCTTTAAGGTAAGTTTTGTAGTGGAAACAAAGACCAAAAAAAAAAAAAAAAAAACATACAGAAATTTTTTATTTTACTGTTCACGCTTCATTTTGTCTCATGACATTATCAGTATTGAAGGCAGTGCTGCTCATTCAAAAAATAAAAATAAAACATGCTGAGAACGCTGGATTACAAAAGTGCCCAAAATTAGCATCTCGTTTGACAGTGAACATGTCCTTATCTTAACACGGCACACATCACAGCACACCGTTAATCCCGCTGCTAAGGATTAGGTGTGCAATTTGCACAAAACTCAACACAACAGTGCCAAAGTAGAGAGCTGAGCGCTTTGCAGAGCCAGTCAAACGATTGCAGTCAGAAGATGGAGAGAATGGTGTGACACTCCTGTCGTTGTATTGAATGGCTGCTGCTTTTTGTGGCACCCCACACATCTGCTGCATCTGCTGCTGCTAATGAAAAGGCTTGTGCAAACGCACTGCATGTAAATCAGCAGAGGGCTCGAGTTACTCGCACGTAATTTCATTGGAGTGGACCTCATCAGTCTTGCTGTTGACTCTCCGAACCATCATTTAGTTGTGTTTGGCAATGGATAAGTTTCAATGTATAACCTAAGATTTTCAAGATGGAATTTTAACAGAATTGTAGTAAAATACTCTACAGTTCAAAAGTCTGGGGTTGTTAAGTCTCTTATGCTCACCAATGCTGCATCTATTTGATTAAAAATATACAGTAATACTGTGAGATAGTTACAATTTAAAAGAACTCATTTCTGTTTGGATATATTTAAAAGTTTTGAAAATTCTTTGATGAATAGAAAGTTCAAAAGATCAGCATTTATTTGAAATGTTTACTGTCAAACAACAACATAACAGTACTGTAAATGCATTCTGTTAGGTGACAATGAGTTATCTTTATCTTTCCTTAAAAAATTAAATCAGAAATGATCAATAGACCTATAAATAAGACTGAAGAAACTGCCCTAAGATCTCTTAAGCTGAACATAAAGAACAAATCTAAAAATATCCAAGAGAAAGTACAAAGTATTCACATATGAAAAAGGATGTCCAATAAAAGTAGACCAATAAAAAGTTTGAGCTTTATATCCATTGTGAATGAATAGTTAAAACTTTCAGATCTTTCTTTTGGCCTACTTTTCTGCTGAGATGCCAAATGACCTGAACAAAACGCCCTGGATTTATTGTGCTATGTGGGCCACACTATTTCAGAATTGACAGAAATATGATCAGTTTTGCACAAAATAATGATGCTACATTGATATAAAAAAAACTACAACATACAGTAGAAACAACAGTAGTACCATTTTAAACAATATATCAATCCTAAATGGAAAGCAGCAATCATGGAAATGGTTGAATTGCTCATGCATAGCCCTTTAACGCCACTCAGTTTCTATATGCCGTGGCTTCAGATACAAAAACTCATGGGAGTATCTACCTTACAATCTGACAGTATTTCATGTCTTTGTAAAACATGCCACTGTCAGCATACGTCAGTGTGTTCAAGGCCTTCACCGGAAGATCTATTTCAACTGCACTCCCACACTAAAAACAGCACTTTTCCTTTTAGTGGTATAGCAGCTTAAAAATGACAGTAAAAATATCGTCAGGTTCAAACAGCTTTAATCCAAAGCACTCTTGCATTTTTAATGCAAATTATTTCACTTGAACAACGCCACTAAATGAAAAAAATCCATTCCCGTAATTTCCAATCTTGCATAATTTTTTCAATCAGAAAAAAACCCTGTGAAACATAAATCATACAACTGAAAGATAAAAGGACTGTAATATTAATGACAAACGGAGGAAGGCAGAAGAATAGCAGGACGTCTGTTACTATTTCTATTTCATGCACTGATTCAGTAGTGGCACATGCCTGAACAAATATGCAAATGAATATTTTCTCTTGGCTTATGATGTCCAACAAACCTTTCTCACCCTGATTCTTCCTCCTGACAATGGCAAATTATCCAGCCACAGGCTTAATGGCATGTAATATGTGATCCTTGAAGACATTTGTGATAAGTAGTTCATTGGTAAGAGCCCTAATCTCTTCCCCACGACTTGCTCTTGCCTTCTAGCACTAAGGCAAATCAATGGCATTCAACATGGTCAGTTTTCAATCTACTAACACCCCATCATTTTCCAGAGGGAGACAGCAAAGGTCTGCTGTAAATGTTGGTGGTTCTACAAGTTTTTTTCTGGAATGGTGATTGAGACGGGATTGGGCTTCCCAGGCACAGTGAATGTGTGTTAGCCATGACCAGGCACAATCATGCTTGTGTGGAGAGAATTGCAAGGAGATGATCCAGATCCCAGGGCACATGCTGTTCCACAGTCTGTGGCCCTAAATGAGCTCGATCAATAGAACTGACATGCTGGGGAGTGACTACACCACTGCGAGTGCACACACACACACACACACACACACACACATTTACAATATGGCTCATGACAGATATATGCACCTTTAAACCCACATTTAACTACATTGCATGCTCATATGCTACAATTAGTAGCATAACTCAGATGTTTTTTTCAAACAGCTGTTTGTTGCTTTTCCAATAGTTTTTTACAAGTAGCGTGTGGATGACAAAATGTCAGAGTTCTCTAACATCTAGTCATCTTTGTCCTATAATTTTGACTAAATCTTTTTTTTGTGTTTGTCTGTGTTATTATCTTTCATATTTTTTCTTTTATAACTGATCTAATTTCTTATGCTTATCAATTCTCTATCATAACTCTATTTTAGTTAAATTACATAAAAAATATGTGCTCATTTGGATGTAAGAAATCAATCTAAAGGTGCAGCAATGTTTTCTTTGTTAAATTTGAAAGATTTAGCATGTTGGATTTTACTCAATAGGTAAACAAATTGTAAATGAGCTGCTAAAATTTAAGGACAGAATAGCAATTATAAACAGGTCTTTGTCCACTTAATTTCAATGATGTGAAGACATGAGAAATTAATCAGCATTTGCACCAATGGTCTGTTTGAAGAAAAAAAATACCATGGAAGTCAATGGGGCCCATCAACTGTTTGGTTGCCGACATTCTTTAAAATACTGTATCTTCTTTTGTTTTCAACAGAAGAAAGAAATTCATACAGGTTTGGTACGACTTGATGGTGAGTAAATGATGACAGAATTTTCATTTTTGAGTAACCTATGCCTGTTTCTGGCTTCATCTTTCTTTTTCTTTTATGAATTTTCATTTCTTTGCTGTCAACATGACTCGCTCACCACATGAACTTCTCGCATCTGTTCAGTTTCAGAACGTTCAGCAGAGCAGAAGATCAGACTATTTTTGGAGAGGGTGAAGGAACCACAGATTGAAATGTTAAAACTACTTGCACGATTTACAGTGGATTTTCTTTCTGATATAAAACGGTTAAATAATTATACTAAATTATACTATAATACACTAATTATACTATAATAATTATATAACCCTTTTTTGGCTGTCTGAAGATTCTTTAAAAAATATATTTTTGTAGCATATGAAAAGACAACAGTGTGAGTAAATAATGACAGAAATTTTCATTTCTTGTGTGAGTGAAAAATCCTATCCCTTACATTTAAATATATTTAATTGTATTTTGAAATATCTAAAATAACTGTGCTAGTATAAGAACTATAGCCTTATAATTTCTATGATTGTCATGATCAAGGCTCATCATGCAGTACGTAAACAGAGACAACAGCAAGCCGCTTTACTGTACATACATTGAGATCAAGAGGTGAGTGCGTACTTTGACATTGATTTCCTATCCTGTCATTTGTCCCAGCAGAACAAAGCATCCGCCGCTAAGATGTGTGGCAGGAAGCAAGTCTATAAATAGGCCCTTGCTGTATGCGTCTGAATAAAAATAACCTCTAAATTTAAAGTGAAGGTATAGCGCACACTCCATTCATTGTCTCAGACAACAGTGTCACACATTGTTTTCTGCAGAGCATCCATCTTCTGCCAAGTCCTTTAAAAGGGACAGTTCACCCTAAAATGAACATTCTGTCATTGTTTACTCACCCTTATGTGGTTCCAACCTTCTTGTCCCATTAAAGATACATTTTGGTAACACTTTAATTATATATAATAAATTATAAAAGTATTTTTAATGCATTAATTGTGCCTTGTAATGCACCTTATATACATGGTCTCAAGATGAATTGTTATCGCAGTTTTAATACATTATAATAATTATCTATTCATTGTTACACCTTTAGAAAGTATAATGCGTTAAAACGCATAACAAACCACCAATTTAAGATTAACAAGGAATCTGCAAAAAATATATAATGCATTTTAGCTTTGGTTACAATTATTTATGAAAAGATATATAATGCATTATGATGTACATTATGAATACCTTTATAATGCAGTATACATTAAGTAAAATGTTACCAGAATTTTTTATTTAGCTCATAGTGACCACGTCTGTCTAAAAAGTACCAGAGGACAGCATAAAACTAGTCCAAACGACTTAAGCACTATATTCCAAGACTTCTGAAGCCATACTTTAAATGTGTGTGAGGAACAGGCCACAGTTTCATTTGAGTATCATCCACAAACTTGAATCCATTGTCACTTCGCCAACCAAACAGAGCCACCCCGGGGACCCCGCAGCACATTGTGATGTGCCGTGTAGAGTGTCAACATTCATCTTCACCGGCGGGACAAAATCTATTTCTCCAGATTGTCCTTCCCGTGAAGCTCAAATGCAAAGCATAGTAAATCACAGGTCCTCCTGCAAAGAGCTCAAAATCTAGTGGTCAGGGAGCAATTAATCTTCCACGCTGGGCTAGCTTTACAATAAGACTGAGCATCTGAGGGGTCCAGATCATTAGGGACACCGTAAATGGCTGGCTGAAGCTTAAGAGGTCAGTATACAGAACAGCACCAAGCATTATTACCTTTGATCCACAAGCTCCACAAGGACATTCATGATCATAAAATCCTACAGTACAGTCAGTCTCTCTACTGACAATGTTTCCGTCTTCTTTAATTAGGAAGCCACATGTAGTTGTTGGTTGATTATTCTATTGCGTTGCTACAATAACCAAACCCATCGCAGAGAATAAGAAGAAGCTGTAAGCGGTTACTCTCCGCAGGTTGTAATTGTGCTTTTGCACCCTGTATATCCTTGTTTTGAGAGAATCATGATTCTACCTCCATGGGAGAAAACAAATTGACGTACTTTAAATCCAAAGCTAATTAGTTCCACTCAGTTGCGGGTTGTGACAGTCGTCACCTAAGGGCATCTAATGCAACCTAGACAGGTGTAAAATCTAAGGGTGTTTTTAACACCTGCGAGATGTGTTGAGTTTGGAGTTCGTTAAATTTTCAAGTTTGTTTTAGCTTGCTAGATTGTGTTCCCAGGGGTCCACAAAAATAACACAGCAGAAAGAACATAGCACTGTTGGAAATGAATGACTGTTCCTTATTATTCTCCCCAAATGCATGAACAATAGAAAGAAAATGATCTAATTCTGCAGATTAAAATGTTCCTTTAGATTCACACTGCAATAATTGGTGCAATGACAGGTGTTTGTTATCTAATATCACGTTTTGGATTTACATGATTAATATTGGAATAAGTTTAAGCCAAGCATGTGTATTATGGAGGAGACCAGATTTTACATTGGTCATCAAGTCACCAAGAAAATTATACAAAAATAAACAAAATATCATAAAAATCTAATATTGAAATCAATGTATTTTTCTATATTACTCTTCATCTTTCTGCTTATCCACTTATTTTTCTGTGACAGTTACCTGACTTTATGTGAGCCGATTCATTCGAAACAGTGGTTCGTTCAAGAAAAAGACGACTGAATGAGTCAATGAATCATTCAATAAACAGATAAGTTGAAAAACACCAATCCATTTTAGGGAGGAAAGAGTCATTGAATCATTCGCTCATCGTTTAAAACAATTATTCATTTAGGTACTAAACACCACTACTGCGTGTTCCTCAGAGATGGTTGATTTCGTTGGAACTATTTCCATTGGCAAAGCAAAAATACGAGCAATACTCTTTTTTTAAATGTAAGTTATTCAAAAATAACTACTTGTTCACTGAACAGTTTAACGTATAAAAGCAACATCACACTCGCAATCGTACTGTTAAACTGAATATTAACATTTTCTGTAGGAACACATTAGAACACTGGTGCCAGTCATCCACAGGCCTACGTATATTGCAGTATGGTGGTTTTACCTTGCAAAGCTTTGTTCATGGTTTTCGCGAATGAGGGTTTTTGTCATCAGCCTGATTTGGCAAGGTGGTTTTACCCAGTTACATGAATATTTAAACCCCACAAAATTTGATTGGATGCACGATATGTGACGTCAACAACAAACTATATGTGGAAAGTGTTCTCTCTGTTTCATTTTGCTATCCTAACCAAACACAATTACATATTTAGTTGCATAATGTTACTTATAGCTTTGCTTTTTTATTGTTTTTGTTTTTTCTGTTGATGAACCACTAGGTGAGAAATGATAGCTTTAGTGTAAGTTCTACCAGGAAGACTCTAATGCCACTGCATTCATTCATAAATATTAGGTATGGCCAAATTATCACTGCTTGACATTTGGAGTATATAAGTACTGAACTCTCTGCTTTACGTTCGCAGTTGATGACGCTCATGTTCCCTACCACCACCAGGTTGGTCCCTGTCCATCCGTCAGGGGTAGACTTTGCCCCTGTCTTCATCTTGAGGCAGGATCAGCCAAATCTGCATCCCCCAGGACTTGGACCAAGGACGGGGCCTATGCCAAATAACTTTTCTATACAACTAGACATGAATCATTGTAGATCACTACCACTTGTCAATACTTTATATATACCATGGTATACATACCATGTAAACGTTCACCTGCTCTCTGAGTCTTTCTGTTAGAACCACTGCTCTACATCAGTGATTGTTCTATGTAAAAGTGCCAACAATTTACTCAGACATTCAATGGTCTATCATAAGTGGTACATTAACTATACCATCAATGAGATTTGCAGAGTAATGTTAATGCTACATCAATTTTCATTCATTTTAACTTGACATTCTTTACCATCGGTTTGGATTTTCAGGCAAACATTGAAAGATTTTCCATTGTATCACAAAAATGTTGGCCTCTAATTATCTTCCATTTCTATTCCTTATATCACAAATTCTCCTTCTGTAACGATGAAGCCCATTGTTGCAAAAGCACTGACCCTGATGACTGCTGTGGAAAACAATTACACTCAAACCCCCCCCCCCCCCCCCCCACGCACACACACACCCCCACACACACCACCACCACCAACTCCTCCAGAGGAATCACACAGCAATTATAATAATCCTACATGCAATCACCACAGTATCCGTGAACAAAGCCGCACTTACCCATGGCAAAAAAGGGGATCCCAAGCAGCGTAGAGTTAAATTTCCCATCAGAGATGAAAAAAATCCCAGCTGCCGTCACGTTGGCGATGCATATGGTGAGGACACCCAACAGGCCCAGGAAGGGTTTCCCGCGCAAGCAGTCCCGCATAGAGCTGGAGATGGTGGCTGCCAGGAGCACCAGCACCAAGCTGACCAGTACCTCACTCTTGGCCAGTACTCCTGTCTTGTGGAAGTCCCGCCATAAGCTGAAGGACGTAAGCGACTGAATTTGCAGCTCCTCGCTGTCTGTAGCCAGCTGGTGCACCAGCTTACAGAATTCACTCTCCCACTTTTCAGCAATGATGTCCTGCACCACTGGGCCAAGGTTACGGAGGTAGTAGGTGATTTGGATGGCGCGAGCAAACTTGACCTGTTGGTCCCGGCTATTTGCGGACACAGCCACGCCGCCCAGCTGATGGCCAATAAAGGACACCCGACCATCCTAGGGCCAAAACAAAGCGGTTACTAATTTATTTCATTCAGTAAAGGAAACTGTTATGAGTGAAATCCCATTTGAATACAATCTTTGCAATCAGTGTAAATCAACTGCCGTCCAGAAATGTTGAATAATTGGTACGCTTGGAACATCTGAGGATTAAGCTCTGTAGTACAGGCTGCTGGAAGAAATAGCAATAGCAGCCATGTACAGATTGTAAAACATTTTAAAATTGCAACTTTAATCCATATACCTTAAATATAATATATAAAAATGAAATACATCCTATAAAATCATACATCTCTGGTTAATAAACCAATATTCATTTTTAAACTATAAATTTGTAAACTGCACAGAGTGCAGAGTTTTCCTACTCCAACTCCTGGCTGCAACTTAATATTAATTCCACATTATAAGCATGTTTGACTTGCAGAATCAGCAAACCAGTTAATAAGCAGCTTTGTTGGTGTGGATTTGTTCTGGTATTTGAATGGATTTTACACACTTCAACAAAGTATTAAAATTGTCTTCCATTTCAAAAAAAAAAAAAAAAAAAACTTTCTCGAGGAAGCAGTGTGAACTAAGTGTCTTTTAGCTAAATGTCAGACAAGCAAAACAGGCCAGAAGAAAACACAAGCTGATTTCAAACCACGGCATGAATCTAGATTAAGGTGTTAAGACAATCTCCACCGTTGAACGGCATCAGTTTTGCACCAAAAGAATGCAGAATGAATAAAATCCAGAGAAGACTGAAAGTTATTGTATTTTGCTCCGTAGTCCTAACATTTCAGCATCCAATAATGAGCTGGACAGTGCATCGCCCTATGCTGAGTGAGTGATGCAGCCTTGGATGCAGAAATACAGCCTCAAGATTTTCTGAAAAAGACTGGCACAATTTGAATGAGTTCTTGTAGAGGCCACAGTGAGCGCCTCATTCACACGGATCGTGCTCCTACTCCTACTCCTACTGATGTAAGCTTGGGAAAACAATGGCTTGCTGCACTGTTGTGTTTTATTTAGTCTTACGTCTGTGGGTAGTGCAGCATTTTTGAAGACTGTTTTATAGGTCTCAAATATTCAGTCTCAGTTAAGGTCATTTGAAATTTAACAATGAGCAATACACTGCAAAAAATGATTCTGTGCTACTGTTGATCATTAAAATGAAAACTATAAACTATTTGACAGAATTATGTTCACATTTTTATGATCAAAATTTGGCATATAAATATACTACTACATACTAATGTTTATTCTGTTTGAATAATTCCAATTAGATTATTGATGAATATAAGCATTTCTGTTTACAAGCATTTCTCATATAAACGCACCTTAAGCTCACATTTCCAGAGCTGGTCTTCCCATCATGCAGTGGGGCCTGAAATAATAATATGGTTTGACTTTTTCCCCAAAAAACTGTTGTTGGTTTATTGTCATATTCAGAAACTTGTTGTCTTTAGCATGATAGCATGTATTTGTTCCTCTTAAATGATCAGTTAGTTGATTGATATGAGTGTAGTGTTTTAAGGCATTTTTGTTCCATAACTGATTCTCTAAACATTCACACATAAAGGGGAAATTTGCTTTAAAAACTTTTTTTGAGTGAATACAACTTAAGAAACCTTCTTAGAGGAACTTACCAGTGATTTACATTAATAATTGTTAGTAGCTCTTGTAATTCCAATTAACTCAATATTTTAGTTATCTGTTTCAAGTTGAATCATTTGTTTTAATGCAGCTCATCTCTGATTGATAGCCTACTCATTCTAAACAGTTGTTTAATTAATAGTACTGCTTATCTGTTGCCATCATTTTATTTATTAGATATAGTGCTCAAGGAAGGTACGTCCTCTAACATATCTGTTGTGAAAAAAAAAAAAGAATAAAAGAAAAAAGTCTAGATTCTGCAAGTGTTTTTTAGTGTACATTGCATGACCAGCCTCAGAGTGCAGTGCTGGAGAACTATGCAGCTGATTCAGATGTTGCACATACTAGAATACAGCAGAATTGGGTCTATTCATAATTCTGATCGTTTCGTAATGTTTTATGAGGCACAGTCGCAATATGCCGAGCTCCCTTTTTGCAGTTTCATTGTTGCAATGTCGATCCATCGCACACAAAGGCTGCGTCTCAAAGCCCTCGAAAAAAAACCGCTGTCTCGTTAGGCGGCTCGCGAGGTTTTGAAGCACACAGCCGCTGTACTCCAGACAATATATGTCTCTTACCTTTAACGTTGTATTTGGATAGCTCACGGGGACCTTGGAAAAAGTGCTGTTAGACAGAACAGCTAAGCGAATGTCTTCGAATATGGTGATGATATCATCCAGGAGGCATCTCTTGTCCCGGTGGCTCAGGACACAGAGATGCGCGAAAGTGTAATTGAAGCCTTTATAATTGACACGCATATCCAGGACCTTCTTGTGCACCTGGAGCACCTGCTCGGCCAGTTCCAGGATATTTCCCCCGGATTGGGCCAGTAGAATGAGTCTGCCATATCTGCCGGGGGTGTGCAGGTCCGAGTACAGCTTGTGCTTGGACTGGTCGATGGGGAAGAGGCTGTTGGCGAGACTCCTCTCGATCTTCGCGAGGCTGTGCGTCGGGGCGACCAGGATCTCCAGGTCCGTTTCGGGCTTAAACCGGCTCAGCACCGTGGATCCGAAAATAATGGTCAGGACTGCGGGGACGGTGAGGAAGAACACCGGATGCCTACTCACGAACAAACCCAGCCAGTAGAAAGAAGCTTTCAGCCCTCTGTGTATCACTTGCCGCAGCATCCTCCTCCAGATCCAGCTTGCAGCAGATGATGCCCCGGTTCTTCCTATGAAGCACATGTGACATGTGGCTCCAGTTCAGTCAATCCGTATGAGAATACTCACTACACCTGTGAAGCACTGCAGCGATTTGCAACAAGACAGTCAGATATTGATCACTATAGAGGCTTTTTGGTTCCATCCCTCCCCCTGATGTGTGACTGTTTCCCTCGCTTCTTCTGCTGCAACAGCAGCCAGCAGCCCCTGTCTGATGTGCATGTGTGCTTAATTCGGACTATTCGATCGGAGGCGCCTGATTTATGGGCTTGATTGTAACCATGTGCTGCTGTGTGCATGGAAGGAGGCACGACGGGGAAATACTGGCTGGGTGGGTGGGGGCTAATTTTAAGAACACGCGCGATTCAAAGCCCTTGCTGATCGTGGACTCACCTCTTGAAATAGCCACTCGATTACTAATGAATGAGGCATTCCCATCTTAAAGAAAGGGCGGCAGGCAGTCCACACACAATGCCAAATGCAGTTTCGGTGCAGAGACGATAAAAATAATGTTGACCTAAATATACGTGGCTACTCATTTAAAGTCCTCAGGAGTTTGCTGATGAAGTGGCTTAATTAGGCTATTTATCACGAACGAAACTTAGGCTATCTATCGCCATGAAATCAAAAGTGGCCATTTTTATTTTATGGAATATTGCAGTATTTATTATAAATGATTTATCCGTGCATATCATTGTTTTTATTATTATTATTATTTATGTTCCCTGTCATCTTTAATCAAAATAACTTCCCATCCCTCTTGCAACAACTCTTCTCTGATGACGTGTTTACTGACGCAAGGGCGGGACAACCTGAGATCACATCAATAACAAACAAAACACAAAGATCCAAATCTAATAAATTTCGAATGGACAAAAATCAAGTCCCACCCAACAAATTTCCTTGTTCAAGGAACCACTCGGATATAGGCTACGTCAACAGGGAAGAAAAAAACTATTGCAACTATCGTTGACTCTATCCTTAAGTTAAAGGTAGCCAAATATTTCATTATTTATAGCATAAGCATTTATATTTACACATTTAAACTGCGCTTTCACACGTTTCACTACAAAAGATGTGCAATGCAATAAATAGACACTTCTAACAGATGTTGTGTCGGTAACCATAGCAACAGTATTTTTGCTTTCCATTATTCTTAAGTACTTTGACAAATCCTGACATTATTTATCATTTTATTATGACTTACAGTACATAATATTTTATGCTATCCTTTAATTTTGTGCTATCCTTTATTCACTAATGATTCAAAGACAAAGACAGGCCTAACTCTGAATAAAGCTCTCTATAATATAATGGCATATCAAGCAGGTATTTTTCCATTTTTTTCATGATTGTCTGCATATTGTACAGCCTTCATCTCAGAGCTTCAATGCTCTGCAAAAAATGTAATGAAATATCAGCCTGCTGTGATTCTTCAGTACGAATATACTGACAAATTGAAACATTGAGAACCTTTCTTCTGTGTTAAAAGCTTTATGTTTTTATTTCTTTGTGGAGCTGAAGTATTAAAGCCTCTGAGCGCAGCAGAACACAGGCATAACCAAAAATAGATAAAATAGAGCAAAAATAGATAGCTACTGTCCATATACTGGGGAAAAAGATCCCTATATTACCTCACTATTCTTTTATATATATATATACGTATACATATATATATAATATATATCATTTGCATTTGTTTATTTTTATTTTTTGGATTTTGATTCATGATTAAGGAAATGCTTTTTTTATTTTTTTTATTAAAGAAACAGTGGTTCTGGGAACTTACTTCAGGCTCTAACTTAATATGATCTAAAATATAATTTACAAGCCTGAAATATAACCTGTAATAAAAACTGGGGTACTCCATAACTTGTTTATATGATTTCATACTCTGTAAATAAATAGCAATGACAACATGATGAAAAAGTCTGTAACATGTTTGTAAAAAGCCATAGTATCAGGGAGTCAAAAATAAATAAATAGATTTAACCAAGAGTGAAGTAGTAAAGAATAAATTCACTGTGATTGTGGAATATAATAATTTCCCGTTGTTATTTGTCATTTTCACTGATGTTCTCTTAATGGCAAGTAGGTGTAAGTCAATCCATAGTTCTAAAGAACTAAACTTAGATCACTCTCTAAATAGCTATTATGGATGCATGTACTTGTTGTTTGTGCAATATTTTAACAGAAGCCCCTCATAAAATAATTTTCTGCACTGCTGATCATGTGTGACTGCAGAGATGACCTGTAATCCTGTTTGGTTTCAGCTTCTTCATTACTTCTGTGTGGATGATGTTGTGTTTACATTTGAATGCTTAGACATGATCATCAACACAAAAATGACTATACTTTGGATGCTTGCTGTGAAAAGTAAGAACTTTAAACACATCTGGAAGCAAAATAAGTAGAGAACAACTGCATTAAACTGTTTTGTAATGGTACACACACACACACACACACACACACACACAAAAATGTAATCAAAATCAATGGATATGTCAAATTGACTGTCAATGGAGAAAGATGTACTTGTTAGCTAAATGCAGAAGCTAACAAGCCAAAGCACTGGATTAACTCATGGATTATATGAATGATGCAGACCAACGCCTCCCTCTCTACGTGAATGTGACACGGCAGAAAGCAGCATGTTACCAAATAATTGGGATACACTGGAGACAGTCACAGATTAGCATGGGCTTTGGCGTGTCCTGTTTATTCCCCAGACTTTTACCAAAATGAGTGCACTCCTTTTCTTAGCATTAAACTTTTAACATAAATTTAGAGCCATCACTTTAGAGCAGTCACTTTCTTTACCACTTGACTTCAAATGAATAAGTGCATACAGTAGATCAAATGTTAGGAAAGATGTAGAACACGTGACAATTATATGTATGTTGATTCTCAACATCGCCTTACCCTAAGCACTGAAATTGGAAACATTTACTGTTCTATTGTAAAGACTACTGCAGTGTTGCCAGATCTCACTAGAAAAAAAAGCAACCTGGTCTGGCAAAACAAGCCAAAAACAGGCGACATGCCTCACTAACATAAGTCTAAATAAGCAAACTCACTGTAAAAAATTATTTGTTGGTTTAACAAAAAAATGAAGTAACCTGGTCGCCTTAAAATTTTGACTTCATTGCAACAAAAAAGAAAATGTAAAGAAATAGATTTTGTTCTCTATCTTTTTTTGTATTAACTCAAATTTTCTGTTTCAATTATGTTTCCATCCACATATTTTTTTGCGCATCTGGGATATCGCATTAAAGCAGGGCTCAGTAGTTTCGGGATTTCTTCGCTGTATTCTCGCTTTTTGCTCGCAGGTTTCTCTCTAGAGCTCCCCCCACAGCTTCGGAATAGATATTTGACAACACTGTTGTAAAAACTCGTTGGCGATTCTCAGACACCAGAGGCTATAGATCAACGACATCAAAGCAGATGGGACATTCTTTAAAACGTCTTCTTCATTCGGGTTCGAACAGCGTGAGGGAGCGCAATAATGACAGCATTTTAGCAGATTTCTTTTGGCCGTAAAGCAATTGTTTACATCGCGAGACCTGATATCACGCGATACTTCCTGATGCGGCGGCCGGTGGCCCGCCGGCTCAAAGTTGCAAGTGCGAATTTTCCGCTCACGAACACCAGGGGGGTGCGAAACGACCACCATTCAACCCGAAATAAGTAATATAACCATTCCAATGACTCCGAAGCTGTTCAGTTAAGGTAAAAAAGTTACTTAGTTCACCTTTAAAAAAACATTGGATGGAAACTCAAAGATGCGCAAAAAAACACATGTGCTCAATGGGGTGGATACATTTTGTATCCAATAAGAACACTCATAAACTATGATGGAAAAACATTTACAGAATAAATCCTTCGATGAAAATCTCACAGGACTTTGCCTCAACAGTGAATTTGATTGGATAACTGGACTAACCAGCAGACCAATTTCAATACACAGCATCTCAAATGTTAGTTTGATCATTCTGAAATGCCTGAGCCAAAGTCTGTCATCAAAATGATCCGAACGCAAGATAACATGCCAGCGTTGTTTGTGTTTCGTCTGCGTGCACTGAGTTGCAAGTCATTTGTGATGGAGGAAAAAATAGCCACAGTGGATTCCCCGATTGCAGCAACTTTCCTTTTAATTACAGATATTTTGCGCCAATTTCCCAGGAAGTGATGATTTTTTTTCACTTGAACTCATGGGATGGAAACTGCTTTATTCGCAGCTGTTTTATGTGATATTCCAATTTTGTGCTCAAGTTAAAATCTTAACTGTGATGGAAACATAATGACCTCGAAATGTTATGGCAACCATGTTACTTACTTTTTAAAGTTAAACCAACAATGTTGTTTCAGATGACGAGCTTTTGCATATTTATGCATTATTGCTTAAATATGCAATGTGCACCCCCTCCCCACCCCCCCAAAAAAACCTATGCCATGACATGAGTGTGGAACTCAAACAGCAGTTGTTGTGGTCAACCATATTTGATTGTGCTATGGAAGCCAGACACTAGCAAAATACATGACTATTCTACAAATAAGCCCAAAATAAACAACTGGCTGCCCATATTTATAAGTGATGAGAAAACAAAGTTGCTTAGAATTAGCAGACGTGGCAACAGTGGACTAGAGATGACAAGAGAGAAATAGCGCTGAAGTTGGAGAGGGACGTGGAAGAAGAAAGTGTTGTGCAGTTGAGAGGAATCCCATATTTTTGCAGTCTCAGGATTCGGGCCTGCAGTCAAAGCTTAATGTGCACTTCCTGCCAGCCGCTGTTGCCAGGTGGTGTGCTTGTGCACGAGTGGCAGGCCAAACGCTCACACACATCTTAAAGTAGCTGTGGAGAATCCACATTATGAAATTGCCACAAAATGCACAAATACAAAACTGGCACTGATTTAATTCAAAAACCAGCACAAAACAAAATGTAGGCCAATGATTTCTAAAGTGGCCATCACTAAAAAAAAACAGAAGCCGGAGAAAATGACTTAGAACCCCCCCCCCCCCCGCCATCATATGATGAATTATAGTTTGAATTGCCAGTGATGTCAGAACACAATAAGCCCTGTTTTAGATAAAGCGCACATATTTCTAATAACGCAGAGTGCTGCGTTATAAATACCAATGGTGTGATGCTATTTTAAGTCAGAAGCGCAAGTGCAAAAGTGAAAAACAGGTGACAGATTGTGAATAACACACCACTTGAGTTCCACATCATAGCCTGAGGCCACATCTGTCAAACATGAGGAGAGACCTGTATAATAATCCACTCTACGTTATTAACCTTAAGATCATTTATCCTCTACAGTTGGCTTCCTTTTAACATTTAGCTATTCGGCAGAATCCTGTATCCTTTAAAATATTATAGAAAAAATATTGCACTAATATTGTATAGTAACAAATATATTTCTAAATTTGTATAATATATATTAATATTTTTAATTTATATCACTTTTCCATTTAACACCTGTGTTTCTTCTACGGTTACGACCTGCAAAATAGACTGGTAAAATGATCTCATTACTATTCTTAACTTTCCTTCCCAAACATCGTCTCAACAAAGCTTTGGCCATTGATGAGAGCAGCCACTAACATATATGGGTTGACACAGAGCTCACGTTATCCTCCAAGAGAAAAGAAATGACCCATCGTAATTAAAAGCCTCTTCCCTGCCATTAGCCCTAATGTTATCGGCTACTGTCAATACATCCATTTCATGAGAGTAAGTAATCCCATGCATAATAAATAGCTAACTGGTTTAATGTAGTTTTAAAGAAGCCCCTAGGGCCCTGCTTATACCTGCTTATGACAGTTTAGGACAGATGTTTTGTTCTTACAGGAAAGAAAACAAAACTGATACTTTCCAAAAATATACAGTAAAGTGCAAAAATAGAACCTCTTAAAAATTTAACAAATGGTCACAAAAGCAAATAACCTTTGAAAAATGCTTAGGCTATTTTTGGTCATAGCTTCATGAAAGTAAACTAAATATTACATGATGAGCTTTGAATTTTCCACCCATTAATTTTTATTTATTTATTTATTTATTTCGATCTCCATTAGCTGCACACGAGCAGCTACTCTTCCTGGAGTCGATACAAATCGATAAAATTAATTTTATAGAGTTGCAATTTTCTGAAGCAGGTTTAAATATTAAGACAATATTAACAATAATAATAATTCTACCACAATAAATGGTAACTTAAGCAGATTACATAAAAATGATGCTGTACGATTTTAACTGTTAATAAATACAGTACTGTAAAGGTCAAGACCTTTTACGGTTAAGTATGTTACAAATAAATAAATAAATAATAGTTTGTCTATAGAAGAAAGTGCCAGATGGCCTGTTTACACCTGGTCACTTCGTGCGTTTTTACTGATCAGATAGCTATCTGATTTATTCCATTTATACCTGACATAGGCCTAAATGTGCTTTCGCAAAACGGATATAAATACGATCTTCAATTCCCGCGCAATATGCAGATTAGAGTTCACGTCACCGAAAGCAACAGATATGAGCTGCATTTTATTGATCATCATATAATTTCAAAATCAAAGACCGCAAGGAAAGAGCGGAAACAGCACTGGTAAGATCGATTTCGTTTCTTTACTTTTATGAATATGATTGTGAGTAAGTTGATCGTCTGCGACTTACTTTCTCTGTGATTTGCGATAGTTTGCACGTTGGCTTGATGAATTGCTCAGCTGCGGTGACACGTGCTGCAGTAACATGAAATATAGCCTATAACCTTACAGTCTATGCCTATAACACGCTCTCACTCGTTTATTTATTTTTAGCATTGTTGGGAGGAATACAATTTACATATGTGGTTTCAACAACCAGATGCATTTAGACTTGTCCATTTTCGTTTGGAATGCGTCTGAACTCGTCATTTCGGATCTTTTCAGATAGCTATCCGAGCACAGAAAACGCATGAAGTGGTCAGGTGTAAACAGTCCCAACAATTATAATTTTCCAAATCCAACAAACAGTAACACTATTTCGATAGGACTTTAGACATTCTACTACCTTTGCAACATATCAACTGCCAGTCATCATGAGTATTAGACTGTCTGCTTAATATACTTTATTGTGATGTTCCCCTAGCGGACATTCTACTGAATATAAGTGACTTTGCAAGTACGTCAACTTATTCTACTTACCCCAACAGTCTACTAATAATCTAATGAGAGAGTTGACTGGCTGCGTTCACACTGCAGGGCTTAATGCTCAATTCCGATTTTGTTGAAAAAAAACGATTTTTTTGCAAGGCCGTTCACATTTCCAATTAAATGCGACCTTTTGTGATCTCCTGTGTGGACGTGAACATGAAATGACCCAGAAGTGACCCGCATGCGCAGAAGAGTACTCAACGGTCAACGACGTCACTTGTTGTTTGCGGAAGTAGCTAAACATGGATGTCAACAGTGGAGCTCGTTTAGCGATATTAAAGTTATTTTCCCAACGGAGCCAGCACAATTACAGTCTTCTCGTTTTAAGAAGAAAATTAAAAAGAAGGAGGAGAGCAAGGTTTTTAGCCATGGCGTTTTGTGGAGCAGTGGTAGCAACGTCGGTACAGAGAAACGTGTGGGTGCGGAGTCGCAGCCAGGAGTGGTGGGATACTGATGTGAGTGGCTTCACTAATACAGAATTCATCAGTAACTTCCGAATGACCAGAACCAGGTTGTTTATCTTCTCATTCCCGCCTACTTCAACGTTTGTCGCGTATCAATGACGTGCGGGTCGGATACATGCGACCTGGCTGTTCAGACTGAAGTCGCATTTCAAAAGATCGGATACGTATCGGATTTGGACCACATACCCAAGTGGCCTGGGTCGCAAAGATTGGATCTGTGTCGTTCAGACTGTCATGAAAAGATCAGATACAGGTTGCATAGGGGCAAAAAAATCGGAATTGGGTCGTTTCAGCCTGCAGTGTGAACGTAGCCATAGTTGCAAAGTTATAATAGTTTTCAAATCAAAATAAAGCATAACCCAACAAACTACACATTAGGTCTACTCATTGAAAAAGAAGTCACAACTGAGTCTGCCACCATGATATCTACAATATCAGTTGCTAAACGAGTCTAAATCATGTCCTTAGCTAAATATCTCTTTCATATCCTCTGGAAACACATATCTGTTGAACACTAGACCACGAAGAATTCGATAAAATGAGTAACATAATGCAGCTGACAGAGAAGTCAGTTCCTGGCACTGCTGTTCCAAGTGTGTACACTGTGATAAATTAATCAAATCGCGAATGATTGCTGAAAGAAACAGGGCTTTTCTCAGAGGTGACAGTGTGCTTGGCTATTGTTGTCAGTATTATGAATGGCCCTCATATGGTTCTGCTGCAGAATGTGCCTCGTGCCCAACAGAGTCCGTGCAACCTTGAGTCATGAATTGCTTTGGCTCCCACTCAGGAAAACAGGAAGCCCCACCTGCTGTTCAAATCTGATGTTAATTTCCCTGAGTAAGACTTCATTGAATAAGAGAGGCGGTAACTGGCTGTAATGGTGAAAGACAGCATGGACCTCCTCTCTGTCACTGCTGCTCTTGTGTTATATGCACAATTACTACTGCATCAAAATAGCAGACACCATTTAACAAATTAAGACTTTTTAAAGAGTTTCAGTTGGGTGAAAAGACCTTGGGAGGAACAGAAGATATTTTATGAGACTTAGTATATTTTACAGTGGTTTGTGACCCAAAAAGGGGTCGCAGGTCTCTTCTATGGCATCGCTGTGAAAACCCCAATTTGGAACTTTTTATTTGTTACTGTAAATTTTTACTGTCATTATATAATTTTTGTAATTGAATTTTGAAGTCACTGTGTGCATAGATCAATCAAACTTTCATTGCATGCAAGTGTGAATATGAAAATTCAATGTCTTGATATGTTACCGTTCAGTAATTGCACTCCAAAGCACCCTCATCAAAAATATTACCCCTAGTTAAATTTCTGCAGCAGTCCTTCAAAGCTCATTAATCATTTCACTTGTCATAGTGTATTTGCCACCCTGCTGACATTGCTTTTCTGGGAATACATTACCTTCAGCCAAGGGACTTCACCCACAGCGTCTCCCACCGTGCTGCACTGCCTCATGTGAGAGTGAAATTCATTGGCAGGGGTTTCATATTTTATTGCCCAGTAACTAACGTTATAGCGAGCGGCACCAGTTAAAGGTTGGCGCTCTTGGCCTATCCCCATAAGTGAGTTCTCCTGTACAATGGTGATTGGTGACTCATCTGACTGGCTCAGTTTTGTAATGCTGCTGAAACAATCATTTCAATGAAGGTCAAATGTAGCCTTAAGGGCATGTGTTCCAGTCTTTAACAATCCAGAGAACTTTAGAGCTAAAGATCTTCGCACATCAGAGTGACAGACTGGTTTTTGAACTCAAGGGGAAAATCTGGTGTTGATAAATCTGTGTGAAAACTGGAATGTGTTACTCTTGTGTAAAAATGAGCCGTGTTAGAGAAAATGTGATGGAGAGTGGTTGAATCAATTGTAAGTGAAGCCTGAAACATTGCTGACAGCTTTCCTACAGTAGTTAAAAAAATTTTTTTTTAATTTTTTTATATATAATTTAAATAAGGAACATCTTGTTTACAGCAACAAGAAGTCAATGTTGTGATCACTGTGTCAACCATTTTAACCAAATTAGGGAGTGACTCCTGCATTTGGTTAATTATAATGATAATTTAGAAGATTCACTCTCCAATTTAAATGTGGTTGGCATTCATAAAACTATAGATGCCTGAAAAAAATTTATAAACTTGCCTGGCTATAGCTGGTTTAAGATGGTAACCAGCTAAAAAAAAGTGTCTAAACCATCCAATAGACTTGTGATAGTCTTGTGAAAGTGATAGTCCCTCGACTGAGCCTGGTTTTTCCCAAGGTTTTTTCTCCATTCTGTCACAGATGCCGTTTGGGTTCCTTGCCACTGATGCGTCTGGCTTACTTTGCTGGGGACACATAATATTCAGCAGTATTATTGATCTTACTGTACTGAGACTATTGGATGAGAACTGGACAATGACATCAGTGTTTTCTACAGAGTTGCTTTATAGTTGAATTGAACTCATTTCATATTTTATGATCTTTACACAGTTATTGAATGGAAATCAACTCTGAACTGACCTCAGTCGAACAATGACACTATTGTCTTTGTAGAGCTGCTTTACAGCAGCATTGAATTCTGTTTGCATTAATGAATAATTATTTTCCTGTTTATCCATGTGAAGCTGCTTTGAAACAATCTGTATTGTTTATAGCTTGCTACATAAAGTTCTCTGTATATTCCACACACAACCTAAAATATTTTGAATATCCAAACACATTGTATCAAAGTAACCTCTACAGTATAACCAAAAATTTTATTTGGGCTCAGAAATCATTCAAAATGGTTGTTAGCTTTGTACTTTTATATCACACAATGTCTGTCTGAGAATTAACACCATGGAAGATCAGACTTCGCTTAATATGCCCTACAAAAACTCTAGCAACAATAAAAATTTAGGATTAGCAGTTAGCACCAATTATTTTAGTCTTTTTAGTCCTAAAACCAATTGTCTTCCTCTGTGCTGGGGATATAGGCTCTTAGGTTACATTTCACTGCTCAATTAAAGAATTAGAAACAAGCAGACCAAATCTAATTAGGAAGAGAACAAGGGTGACTTCATTTGTGTGTAGCTGACATTTTTCCTGTCATACATTAGCACTGACAAAACATCAGAAAACTTTAAATGCTTTGGAAAGTATATACTCAAATGGATATTGTACGTAGAGGAAATTTGATCTCTCCAATGAGGCTGCATCATCACTTGTGATTACCTGCATGCAGTAGCCTATAAATATTGATAGCGAAGTTTGATGACTGCTATTTAAAACTTATTAAGGCTGAATAAAATGAAAAGCTGACGGGAAGCTCAATAAAAACACTTTTAAAAGACGGTTTGCTGATACAATCTCATAGGCTATACCCAGAAAGGAAAACGTAATGTTAATGTCAGCTTAATTAACTTTTCACACAGCAATGCAGAAATGGCAGTTGACAATGCAGCCTGCATTAAATTATCCCTTCCTTGAGATGGTGCATCAGACACTCAAGTTGAGAGGGACTTAGAGGCCAGAGCATCTCTGTGTCTTTTCAGCTGACAATTAGAGAAGATTCACAATAGAGGAGCTGGAGAGTGATACGGCACACCAGATGCTGCAAGGCCTCTTGAGAAAGAATGCATTTTTTTTTTTTAAACAGCATCTGCTCTGTGTGTGTGTGTGCGTATGTGCGTGTGTGTGTGTGTGTGTGTGTGTGTGCGTGCGTGCGTGTAAGTATACTTCAAACACTCATAGGTTATTTTATCACGGTGTCCTTATTTAAAAACCCTTAAATGGTAATTTTGCTGATAAGGAATCTTCATTTCATACAAGGTTGCAACTCAGCAATACTGTGTTCTGTTTTCCCTACATGGCTATATGCCTGACCTATTTTTATTAGAGGACATTAAGAGTTCTTTGTGCTTATCTTTGACTTTGTTCTTGGGCATGAAGAAAAACTTTTTTTCTTTTTCTTTTAGGGTTGTCCTAATGCTTGGAAAAAAGAGGCTTATTTTTCCCAGGTGAATGTTATTGTTTTTTCTGATTAACTATGCATGCAAAATTCAGCAACAACCAACAGTTCCTCAGTTCCAGCTTATTAGACTCTTGCTTTTTAACAGTGGGAGTAAGATTTTTTTTTCTACTGGCCTAGTCTGGCTGGTTCAGATTTGTACTTGTCCTGGCAAAATTGCACAAAAAAAGTTATTGGTTTAATTTTTTTTTGACCCATGTAACCTAGTAAACAAGCAGTGCTTTAAGTTCCCTTTCGAGGGAACTCGCGCTGCATCGATGACGCTTTTGGAACACCCCTGTCTCTCTCAAGAGCGCATTCTCTTTCTTATGAACTGTCTGTCGCAATTCAGAGAGGGGGCGAAAGTACAGTATCACACATGTCTCAGACTGCAGGGTCTTATGGCTTAGTCTATCCAGGCTTTGCCCTTGGGACTCCTGAGAATGTGAGCGTTCATGAAATGGGTTTTGTCACTACATTTCAGCCCGATACGCGATCTTTGCCGCACTGTAACAGTTACGCGTGACTGCTCGGCAGCTTTGCGCCACTGGAAAAGCGTGGACTTTTACGCACAAGGAACCCCTCTGGGGAAGGTTATGATGTGGAAAGTTGTGATGACAGATGTGTCCTTAACAGGCTGGGGTGCCACCCAGGAGGGCAGAACAGTGAATGGTTTGTGGCCGAACAAACTATGTTCAGCGCACATAAAATGCTATGTTCACGGGCCTTGCCCGTGAGAGGACGAACCTAAGCGCACTAGGGCTTTCCCCGTGTGTGGTTGCTACTATACAGAATGCCAGGGCCGTTTCTACACGGTCCTTATATGGCTGTAAGTGGCATGTGTTTTTGAGGGTGGTGTGATGGGCGCGTTCTCATATCATATCAATGCTCAGTTCCTGATATTTTCAGTTTCCTTCAAGACCTTATGGATAAAGGCAGGTCCTTTTCCACAATCAAGGTAGACCTGGTGGCAATTTCTGCCTGTCATGTGGCTTTGAGGGCTCAACGGTCGGGCAGCATCCTTTAATTTGCAGATTTACTGTATGAAGGGTGCCCGTCATTACTTGCCAGTCATCAGGAGAACTGTTCCTGAGTGGGACCTCTCCATGGTGCTGGAGGCTCTGTCCCAATATTCTTTTGAGCCTCTGGGGAGTATTTCCCTAAAGCTGCTGTCTTTCAAGGCGTTGCTTTTGGCCTTGGCATCAGCTAAACGTGTCAGTGAGCTTCATGCACTCTCGGTTCATTCCTCAGGCACTAAATTCTCTCTTAGTGGAGATAAGGCTTTCCTAAAGCCTAATCAGGTTTTTATGCCCAAATGCTTCCCTGCGTTCACATCGGAGGTGTTAGAGCTGTCTGCTTTTCACCCTCCACCTTTTTCCTCCGTGGAGGATCAGAGGCTGAACGCTCTGTGTCCTGTACAGACATATATGGACAGGACCAGTGCTTACCGGAAGAGCGACCAGCTCTTTATTTCATCGGCACCCCCTCACAGAGGGAGTTCCATATCTAAGCAACGCCTTTCACATTGGCTTGTGGATGCTATAGCTTTGGCATATCAATTGAAAGGAGTGCAGCCCACAGGGAACATCAGAGCTCAATCCACGAGAGGCTTAGCCACCTCTTGGGCTTTGTTTAGGGGAGTGTCACTGCAGGACATCTGGGGTGGGGTCTTCTTAGCCCTTCCCTGTTAACCTCCTTTTCTTTACAGTTCATATTGGAGTTAAAAAACGGGGTGAATGGGCTGGCATGCTACGCGCATTCCTGTCACCAAGCATACACTTATTCCTGCCTATATGTATGTATGTATGTATGTATATATGTATGTATGTGTATATATATGTATGTGTATATATATGTATGTATGTGTATATGTATGTATGTATGTGTATATGTATGTATGTATGTATGTGTATATATATGTGTGTATATATATATATATATATATATGTGTGTATGTGTATGTGTGTATGTGTGTATGTATGTGTGTGTGTGTGTTGCAGAGATTATTCACACGTTTCATGTCCTGCATGTGCACAGCAGTTGTGTGTGCATCAGGATTGCAGGTTCATGATTATGGGACATGTCAGGCACCGCCTCCCTGGGGCGACCGTCCTTCTCTGGCTTCGAGAACCTCAATGTGAGTGAATTGGGAAATCGGGGAGCTGTCCATGTCTCTCCCATAGATGGATCTCGAACACGAGGTGATGAAAGATGTCGTAACCCCGGTTCTCTGAAACATCGAGTGGAGAGATCCACCAGCTTTGCCCCGCTTGCCGCATGAGAAGCGAATATACTTACTGGAGAACAGCAGCCCTTGCAAGCGTTATATGCCCTCAGGTAAGGGGGTGGGGCCTTACCTGGCATTGGCTGCGCACTTCTGACTTGGTGCAATTGGATGCTTCTGCAGAGGTCAGGTACGGATGCCCTTCCCATACGTGGATCTCTCTACTCAATGTTTCAGAGAACCAGGGTTACGACAGTAACCTATTGTTTCCTTCGTGGCACCCTGTGGCTGAGGCCTGCAGTTCGTACCAAACTTCCAGCTTGGGTTCTGGCTCTTGTTCTAGAAGATTTATCTGTTGCTCCCTTCGAGCCTCTTGATTCTGTCTCAAAAGTTTCTGACCCCCAAAACTGTGTTCCTTCTAGCCATTTCCTCACTAAAAAGAGTAGGAGATCTTCAGGCCCTATCGGTATCTCTTTCATGCCTTGAGTTTGCACCCGGGATGGTCAAAGCGTTCCTCTATCCGAAACCCAGATACGTACCAAAGGCTCCAACCAATGTACCTGGCATTCTGTCCTCCTCCTTTTAAAGATCAAGACAAAGATAAATTGAACCTCATCTGTCCAGTCAGAGCCCTGGACACTTAAGGCCATTGCACACTGAGGGCCCTATCTTGCACCCAGCGCAATTGACTTTGTACACCGACGCATGTTTCATTCCTATTTTGCACCCGCGCAAAGCGCGCTTTTCCCTCCACAGAAGCACGTCGCTAAACTAGGGAATGAACATGCGCTCCCTGGGCGGTTCAGCGCAAAAAAGGAGGCGTGTTCCGGCGCAAACGTTCCCTGGTGCTATTTTACTGTTCCATAAAACAATTGCGCCACTGGCCAGAAAAAACCTAGTCTAAAGTCAGTGGCGCGTTGCGCGTTGTTCATTATGCTATTTTAGGGCGCATGCTTGACCATAATGTATAGAGTGCACAACGCTCATACACTGTGATTCTCTAATCTACACAGAAGCAGCAGTTTTCATTTTTGCAAATCATATTATTACAAACGATAGATAGATAGATAGATAGATAGATAGATAGATAGATAGATAGATAGATAGATAGATAGACAATTTATTATAAATATAATAATTTATTATAAAAGCATACATCTAGCTTACACATTTACCCACATTATTATATGCCTGTTTAACCGAAGCTAATTTGGGTGTGTTTCTCTCATCCCCATTGTCACTTCTCTCTCTTTTACGGCCGTGACGAGAGCGTTGGTCTCCTCGGCTGTGAACCGCTCTTGGCGCGCGCCTGGCAAATCCGCCGTTATAATAGCAATACGCCAAGGAAAAAGTGCGTCTGTTCTTAAAGGGAATGTGAGATGATGCTCTGATTGGTTTATTTCACGTTACGCCCAAACCACACCTATGAATAATGAAGCTACTTCAGACCAACCCCTTTTAGATTTGCGCCCGGCGCAAGAGTCATTTATCCCGCCGGGAAAATAGCAACAGCGCCGAGACCCGCCCACAAAGTTACTTGCGCTTTGCGCTTTGACACTTGCGTTTCAGATCGTTAAAATAGGGCCCTGAGTCCGAAATTCGCATCCGAAATTTTCGCACGTTAAAAAAAAAATTCGACCTCACGTTATGTCAATCATGCTTGCACACTGTCTACGAAACTTTCGTCCGTAAAAAAAAAATTCGGATTGGGTTCGATTTTCTGCGTTTTTCGCATCCACAGCCAGTGTTTTGTGAGGTTTTTTGAAAATTCAGAGACACCGTACAAGCGAACGACAAAATCCAAAATGACGTCTGACAAGTTGATACACCTCGTCTCGCAGCACAAGTACTGTATGAAAAACAAAATGCGGATTACAAAGACACTGAATAAAATATAACCTGTAGGCCTATACAGCTGTTCTGTCTGCCCAGCGCTTCTGCCGGCCGCGTGTGTGTGTGTCCGTCCATAGACATGCCAGTCTCTGTTCAGGATCGATTGGTTCACGGAAATTGGTGGTCTTTTTTAATATGTGGCTCCAGTATCGCTAGCAAAGCATCAAACTGTTCCACTGACATTCTGAGGTAAATTTTGAATCGCTCGGGATAATTTAGCAACTCCTTGATAAGGAGGTGAAACTCTCCTTCCTCTCGGCGCAATCTCAGGATTGGATGGACCCAATATTTCCTCTTTCTTTTTCTCTTTTTAAGAAGAAAGAGGGCAACAAAATCATCCTCACTGCTTGACGAATCCATTTTGTATTTTTTGCGTTTTTTTCCGCAAAGGTTTAATAAATACGCATCGGACTCAGTGTGCAAGGTGTCTGTGCGTGACGAATTTTAAGGCTGACGAACACGAAAAAACGCATACGAAAATTTCGGACTCAGTGTGCAATGGCCTTTACATCCACAGATCTGCCCTGTGGAGAAAGTCTGATCAGCTGCTGGTATGCATTGGGCCCCCTAAGAAAGGCCTTTCTGCATTCAAACAGAATGTTAGCAAATGGATAGTCGAGGCTATCTCTCTTGCATATGAGGTTTTGGGCCATTCTTCACCTTTGGCCACTAAAGCCCATTCTACTTGGCAAGGCAAGGTAGTTTATTTATATAGCACACAATGGCAATTCAAAGTGCTTTACATAGAAGAAATTAAAAGAAATAAAAGAAATAAGAATAATTAAAGCTGCAAGCAGCATTTATCGGGGTTCAAGCAGTTAAGGCCTTTAAGGCATTTAAGCACAAAAGCATCAAAAGTTATTAAGATTTATTTAGCAAGCATGTAACCACTGACATAATAGATGGAAAAGACCATTTACAGCCAATACAGGCAATTTGCCATGGGATATATATGGTTTTAAAGCTTTTTAACAGTTATAGCGCCACCTATGGTCCGATCTCCATAAAATTGTTTACTGTGACCTCAAATTGAACCCATACACATGTGTACTGAGTTTGGTGAAGATATCTCATTTACTTCTTGAGTTATAGCCATTTGAGTAAAATAGGCTCCTCCCACAACGATTTGCCACATTCTAGAATTATTTAATATGATTCTAGCATGATTTACTATCATATACCATGTTCCAGAATGATTTATTAGGATTCTAGCATGATTTACCTTGATACACCTCATTTCAGTATTATTTACTATGATTTACAATGTTTCTAGCATGATTAACCACATTACTAGCAATTATGTGAAGTGTCAGTGCAAATGAGGTGATGAACACTGACAAAATATTATTGTGTTATAATAGTTAGTTATATACGTGATTTTTAGTGTGTGTCCAAGTATGAATGCAAAAGCACATGTAAAATATTTCATTATTAAGTAGAATGGCCAGCAGAGGGCACTAGAAGACCACTTATTGGCTCACTTTCACTTTAAACCAGTTTTCTGCACTAAAGCAAACCAGTTTTTCCATGTTAACTCAATGCATGCTTACACACACACACACACACACACACACACACACACAGCATAGTTAACCATGATTTACCATGATATACCACGTTCTAGTATTATTTACCAGGAGATAAACGACAATCTAGTATTATTTACTTTGATTTACCATGTTTCTAGCCTGATTTATCACATTACTAGCAATTATTTGAAGTGTCAGTGCAAATAAAGTGATTAACACTGACAAAATATGATTGTGTTATAATAGTTATTGCTATATAAGTGATTTTTTTAGTGTGTATTCAAGTATGAATGCAAGCACATGTTGAAATATTTCATTAATAAGTAGAATGGCCAGCAGAGGGCAGTAGAAGACCACTTATTGGCTCACTTTCACTTTAAACCAGTTTTCTGCACTAAAGCAAACCAGTTTATCCATGTTAACTCAATGCATGCTTACACACACACACACACACACACACACACACACACACACACACACACACACACACACACACACACACACACACACACACAGCATAGTTAACCATGATTTACCATGATTTACCACATTACTAGCAATTATTTGAAGTGTCAGTGCAAATAAAGTGATTAACACTGACAAAATATGATTGTGTTATAATAGTTATTGCTATATAAGTGATTTTTAGTGTGTATTCAAGTATAAATGCAAGCACATGTGGAAAAATTTAATTAATAAGTAGAATGGCCAGCAGAGGGCAGTAGAAGACCACTTATTGGCTCACTTTCACTTTAAACCTCATGATTTTGACCAGTTTTCTGCACTAAAGCAAACCAGTGTTTCCATGTTAACTCAATAATGCATACTTGCTACATATGTTACACACAATAATGCTATAGAACAATATGACAAAATGACTATTTTAAACAGCAGGGGGCAGTAAAATACCACTTATTGGCTTAATATGCCATTATATCCATATCCTTTTCACCTTTTTAACTGTTATAGAGGCAAATTTTGTCTGATCTGTCTGAAAATTTTCATGCATGTTCAGAGTGATATTTCACATGTTCTGACTTGTTTTTAAGAAGGTTTGAACATTCATTAAAGAGATATAGGCTTTCGGGGACACTTGGTAAAGGCTACATTTTGAAGTGAACCTATTATAGCTATCCAAATGAAGTAGTTCAACTTTTTCTGTCAATTATTGTTCTAGTGAGTCCAGAGAATTGTATTGCACTAGTTTTTAACATTATGATATGACAATTATATGATCAGAGATGGAAAAGACCATTTATAGCCAATACAGGCAGTTTACCATAGGAAATATATGTTTTTAAAGCCTTTTAACAGTTATAGCGCCAACTATTGTCCGATCTCCATAAAATTTTGTATGCTTGTTAAAGATGGTATGTCACATATGCTCACCAATTTTTGTGAAGTTCTGAGTTTTTGTTTAGGATTTATAGGCTTTTGATTGCATTTTGCCAAGCCCATTTTATAAATTACCCTATTACAGCAATCCAAATGCAAAAGTTCAACTTTTTTTTGATAATTATTGATCTAGAGAGTCCAGAGAATTGTCCTAGACTGGTCTGGTTCCGATCGGGCGAAAAACCTAGGACTAGTTCGCAAAAGTAGGTTTTCAACATATTCATGAATATTTAATGAACTGTTTGATTGACAGCAATGGTTCTAGAGGCAAAGTTGTTCAGCATGAGCAGATCTATCATATGATATGCATTTTGTGACGATAAGTGTAACACCACGTGATTACAGAGCCATAAAACTCGTTAGCGCCAACTAGTGGCCGATTTCTTTCAAAATTCTTACAGACCTCTAGGGGCTTGAGCCGAACATGCCCACTGAGTTTCGTTCCGATCGGCCTCCGTTAACCTTGTCTAATAGGTGCTCAAACTTCATTGGCCGATAGCGGCCATGTTTTTTGAGATACACCAATGTCCTCATAGACATACATGGCACCTTGGACCAAGACACTGCATACCAATTTTCAAGTCAATCGGACTAACGGTCAGGTGGTTATAGCCTGTTTTATGTTTTTTTCATATTATAGCGCCACCATGAGGCCAATCACCGCGATTTTTTTACTGTGACCTCAACTTGAGCTCATACATATGTGTACCGAGTTTGGTGAAAATATCTCATTTCGTTCACGAGTTATAGCCATTTTCGTATAATTAGCTCCGCCTCCTGAGAACGTTTTGATGCCCCTTAGCAACCGTGGATCGAAATTTTAACTTTTTTTCGATAATTATTGATATTCAGACTCCTGTGAATATTTCTGCACTGGTTTGGTTCCGATCGGGCAAAAAACCAGGGACTAGTTCGCAAAAGTAGGTTTTGGACAAAATCCAAAATGGCGGAAAAATTTGCATACCGGAAATGAAATCCTTGAGGCCTTTTTTGTTCGGCTTGACCCAAGGATTCCAAAGATATAAGACACTTGAGTCTGTGACAAAGGGTCGATGAGATTTAAGCAAAAATATGCAATTTTTTTGTTTTTTGCACTGTAGCGCCACCTATTGGCCAATCTAGCTCATATTCTCTGAACCTCTCCTCGATTTTTGTACTACCTTCTGGCCAAGTTTCAAGTCTCTAGCACTTACGGTTTAGGCTGCACGATGCGTTTTAGGGCGGAATAATAATAATAATTAAAGCTGCAAGCAGCATTTATCGGGGTTCAAGCAGTTAAGGCCTTTAAGGCATTTAAGCACAAAAGCATCAAAAGTTATTAAGATTTATTTAGCAAGCATTTAACCACTGACATAATAGATGGAAAAGACCATTTACAGCCAATACAGGCAATTTGCCATGGGATATATATGGTTTTAAAGCTTTTTAACAGTTATAGCGCCACCTATGGTCCGATCTCCATAAAATTGTTTACTGTGACCTCAAATTGAACCCATACACATGTGTACTGAGTTTGGTGAAGATATCTCATTTACTTCTTGAGTTATAGCCATTTGAGTAAAATAGGCTCCTCCCACAACGATTTGCCACATTCTAGAATTATTTAATATGATTCTAGCATGATTTACTATCATATACCATGTTCCAGAATGATTTATTAGGATTCTAGCATGATTTACCTTGATACACCTCATTTCAGTATTATTTACTATGATTTACAATGTTTCTAGCATGATTAACCACATTACTAGCAATTATGTGAAGTGTCAGTGCAAATGAGGTGATGAACACTGACAAAATATTATTGTGTTATAATAGTTAGTTATATACGTGATTTTTGTGTGTGTGTCCAAGTATGAATGCAAAAGCACATGTAAAATATTTCATTATTAAGTAGAATGGCCAGCAGAGGGCACTAGAAGACCACTTATTGGCTCACTTTCACTTTAAACCAGTTTTCTGCACTAAAGCAAACCAGTTTTTCCATGTTAACTCAATGCATGCTTACACACACACACACACACACACACACACACACACACACACACACACACACACACAGCATAGTTAACCATGATTTACCATGATATACCACGTTCTAGTATTATTTACCAGGAGATAAACGACAATCTAGTATTATTTACTTTGATTTACCATGTTTCTAGCCTGATTTATCACATTACTAGCAATAATTTGAAGTGTCAGTGCAAATAAAGTGATTAACACTGACAAAATATGATTGTGTTATAATGGTTATTGCTATATAAGTGATTTTTTTAGTGTGTATTCAAGTATGAATGCAAGCACATGTTGAAATATTTCATTAATAAGTAGAATGGCCTGCAGAGGGAAGTAGAAGACCACTTATTGGCTCACTTTCACTTTAAACCAGTTTTCTGCACTAAAGCAAACCAGTTTATCCATGTTAACTCAATGCATGCTTACACACACACACACACACACACACACACACACAAACACACACACACAGCATAGTTAACCATGATTTACCACATTACTAGCAATTATTTGAAGTGTCAGTGCAAATAAAGTGATTAACACTGACAAAATATGATTGTGTTATAATAGTTATTGCTATATAAGTGATTTTTAGTGTGTATTCAAGTATAAATGCAAGCACATGTGGAAAAATTTAATTAATAAGTAGAATGGCCAGCAGAGGGCAGTAGAAGACCACTTATTGGCTCACTTTCACTTTAAACCTCATGATTTTGACCAGTTTTCTGCACTAAAGCAAACCAGTGTTTCCATGTTAACTCAATAATGCATACTTGCTACATATGCTACACACAATAATGCTACACACACAAACACACACACACACACACACACACACACACACACACACACACACACACACACACACACACACAAATGTTTCAGTGATATTGGTGTCACATTCACCTTCATCACATTCACCTTCTGTCTTCATCACATTCACCATCTGTCGTCATCACCTGCACCTGCTCCTCATCACCCTCCTCATCATCACCTGCTCCTCATCATCATAACCGTCACCTGTTGTCCTTGTCTTGATCTGTGTATTTAAGTTCCCCTCTCATCCATTATCATTGTCGGTTATTGTTTGTGCACTAGCACTCTGTTATGTTTGTTTTCATGTTGGAAAATAAAACCTTTGTTATATTTGTACCACACACACACACACACACACACACACACACACACACACACACACATACACACACACACACACCATCATTTATCATGATTTACCATGGCTGATACCAATACCAATATGAGAAAATGACTATTTTAAACAGCAGGGGGCAGTAAAATACCACTTATTGGCTTAACATGCCATTAATTCATATCATTTTCACCTTTTTAACTGTTATAGAGGCAAATTTTGTCCGATCTGTCTGAAAATTTTCATGCTTGTTCAGGGTGATATTTCACACGTTCTGACTTGTTTTTAAGAAGGTCTGAGCATTGATTAAAGAGATATAGGCTTTCGGGGACACTTGGTAAAGGCCAGATTTTGAAGTGAACCTATTATAGCTATCCAAATGAAGTAGTTCAACTTTTTCTGACAATTATTGATCTAGTGAGTCCAGAGAATTGTATTGCACTAGTTTTTTAACATTATGATATGAAAATTATATGATCAGAGATGGAAAAGACCATTTACAGCCAATACAGGCAGTTTACCATAGGAAATATATGATTTTAAAGCTTTTTAACAGTTATAGCGCCACCTATCGTCCGATCTCCATAGAATTTTTCATGCTTGTTAATGATGTTATGTCACATATGCTGACCAATTTTTGTGAAGTTCTGAGTTTTTATTTAGGATTTATAGGCTTTTTAATGTATTTTGACACGCCCATTTTATAAATTACCCTATTACAGCCATCCAAATGCAAAAGTTAAACTTTTTTTGATAATTATTGATCTAGAGAGTCCAGAGAATTGTCCTAGACTGGTCTGGTTCCGATCGGGCAAAAAACCTAGGACTAGTTCGCAAAAGTAGGTTTTTAACATATTCATGAATATTTAATGAACTGTTTGATTGACAGCAATGGTTCTAGAGGCAAAGTTGTTCAGCATGAGCAGATCTATCATATGATATGCATTTTGTGACGATAAGTGTAACACCACGTGATTACAGAGCCATAAAACTCGTTAGCGCCAACTAGTGGCCGATTTCTTTCAAAATTCTTACAGACCTCTAGGGGCTTGAGCCGAACATGCCCACTGAGTTTTGTTCCGATCGGCCTCCGTTAACCTTGTCTAATAGGTGCTCAAACTTCATTGGCCGATAGCGGCCATGTTTTTTGAGATACACCAATGTCCTCATAGACATACATGGCACCTTGGACCAAGACACTGCATACCAATTTTCAAGTCAATCGGACTAACGGTCAGGTGGTTATAGCCTGTTTTATGTTTTTTTCATATTATAGCGCCACCATGAGGCCAATCACCGCGATTTTTTTACTGTGACCTCAACTTGAGCTCATACATATGTGTACCGAGTTTGGTGAAAATATCTCATTTCGTTCACGAGTTATAGCCATTTTTGTATAATTAGCTCCGCCTCCTGCGAACGTTTTGGCGCCCCTTAGCAACCGTGGATCGAAATTTTAACTTTTTTTCGATAATTATTGATATTCAGACTCCTGTGAATATTTCTGCACTGGTTTGGTTCCGATCGGGCGAAAAACCAGGGACTAGTTCGCAAAAGTAGGTTTTGGACAAAATCCAAAATGGCGGGAAAATTTGCATACCGGAAATGAAATCCTTGAGGCCTTTTTTGTTCGGCTTGACCCAAGGATTCCAAAGATATAAGACACTTGAGTCTGTGACAAAGGGTTGATGAGATTTAAGCAAAAATATGCATTTTTTTTGTTTTTTGCACTGTAGCGCCACCTATTGGCCAATCTAGCTCATATTCTCTGAACCTCTCCTCGATTTTTGTACTACCTTCTGGCCAAGTTTCAAGTCTCTAGCACTTACGGTTTAGGCTGCACGATGCGTTTTACGGCGGAATAATAATAATAATAATTAAAGCTGCAAGCAGCATTTATCGGGGTTCAAGCAGTTAAGGCCTTTAAGGCATTTAAGCACAAAAGCATCAAAAGTCATTAAGATTTATTTAGCAAGCATGTAACCACTGACATAATAGATGGAAAAGACCATTTACAGCCAATACAGGCAAATTGCCATGGGATATATATGGTTTTAAAGCTTTTTAACAGTTATAGCGCCACCTATGGTCCGATCTCCATAAAATTGTTTACTGTGACCTCAAATTGAACCCATACACATGTGTACTGAGTTTGGTGAAGATATCTCATTTACTTCTTGAGTTATAGCCATTTGAGTAAAATAGGCTCCTCCCACAACGATTTGCCACATTCTAGAATTATTTAATATGATTCTAGCATGATTTACTATCATATACCATGTTCCAGAATGATTTATTAGGATTCTAGCATGATTTACCTTGATACACCTCATTTCAGTATTATTTACTATGATTTACAATGTTTCTAGCATGATTAACCACATTACTAGCAATTATGTGAAGTGTCAGTGCAAATGAGGTGATGAACACTGACAAAATATTATTGTGTTATAATAGTTAGTTATATACGTGATTTTTAGTGTGTGTCCAAGTATGAATGCAAAAGCACATGTAAAATATTTCATTATTAAGTAGAATGGCCAGCAGAGGGCACTAGAAGACCACTTATTGGCTCACTTTCACTTTAAACCAGTTTTCTGCACTAAAGCAAACCAGTTTTTCCATGTTAACTCAATGCATGCTTACACACACACACAAACACACACACACACACACACACACACACACACACACACACACACACACACACACACACACACACACACACACACACACACACACAGCATATTTAACCATGATTTACCATGATATACCACGTTCTAGTATTATTTACCAGGAGATAAACGACAATCTAGTATTATTTACTTTGATTTACCATGTTTCTAGCCTGATTTATCACATTACTAGCAATTATTTGAAGTGTCAGTGCAAATAAAGTGATTAACACTGACAAAATATGATTGTGTTATAATAGTTATTGCTATATAAGTGATTTTTTTAGTGTGTATTCAAGTATGAATGCAAGCACATGTTGAAATATTTCATTAATAAGTAGAATGGCCAGCAGAGGGCAGTAGAAGACCACTTATTGGCTCACTTTCACTTTAAACCAGTTTTCTGCACTAAAGCAAACCAGTTTATCCATGTTAACTCAATGCATGCTTACACACACACACACACACACACACACACACACACACACACACACACAGCATAGTTAACCATGATTTACCATGATTTACCACATTACTAGCAATTATTTGAAGTGTCAGTGCAAATAAAGTGATTAACACTGACAAAATATGATTGTGTTATAATAGTTATTGCTATATAAGTGATTTTTAGTGTATAATAAGTGTGTAATAAGTAGAATGGCCAGCAGAGGGCAGTAGAAGACCACTTATTGGCTCACTTTCACTTTAAACCTCATGATTTTGACCAGTTTTCTGCACTAAAGCAAACCAGTGTTTCCATGTTAACTCAATAATGCATACTTGCTACATATGCTACACACAATAATGCTACACACACACACACACACACACACACACACACACACACACACACACACACACACACACACACACACACACACACACACACACACACAAATGTTTCAGTGATATTGGTGTCACATTCACCTTCATCACATTCACCTTCTGTCTTCATCACATTCACCATCTGTCGTCATCACCTGCACCTGCTCCTCATCACCCTCCTCATCATCACCTGCTCCTCATCATCATAACCGTCACCTGTTGTCCTTGTCTTGATCTGTGTATTTAAGTTCCCCTCTCATCCATTATCATTGTCGGATATATGTTTGTTTTCATGTTGGAAAATAAAACCTTTGTTATATTTGTACCACACACACACACACACACACACACACACACACACACACACACACACACACACACCATCATTTATCATGATTTACCATGGCTGATACCAATACCAATATGAGAAAATGACTATTTTAAACAGCAGGGGGCAGTAAAATACCACTTATTGGCTTAACATGCCATTAATTCATATCATTTTCACCTTTTTAACTGTTATAGAGGCAAATTTTGTCCGATCTGTCTGAAAATTTTCATGCTTGTTCAGGGTGATATTTCACACGTTCTGACTTGTTTTTAAGAAGGTCTGAGCATTGATTAAAGAGATATAGGCTTTCGGGGACACTTGGTAAAGGCCAGATTTTGAAGTGAACCTATTATAGCTATCCAAATGAAGTAGTTCAACTTTTTCTGACAATTATTGATCTAGTGAGTCCAGAGAATTGTATTGCACTAGTTTTGAACATTATGATATGAAAATTATATGATCAGAGATGGAAAAGACCATTTACAGCCAATACAGGCAGTTTACCATAGGAAATATATGATTTTAAAGCTTTTTAACAGTTATAGCGCCACCTATCGTCCGATCTCCATAGAATTTTTCATGCTTGTTAATGATGTTATGTCACATATGCTCACCAATTTTTGTGAAGTTCTGAGTTTTTATTTAGGATTTATAGGCTTTTTAATGTATTTTGACACGCCCATTTTATAAATTACCCTATTACAGCCATCCAAATGCAAAAGTTCAACTTTTTTTTGATAGTTTTTGATCTAGAGAGTCCAGAGAATTGTCCTAGACTGGTCTGGTTCCAATCGTGCGAAAAACCTAGGACTAGTTCGCAAAAGTAGGTTTTTAACATGTTTGCGAATATTTAATGAACGGTTTGATTGACAGCAATGGTCCTTGAGGCAAAGTTGTTCAGGATGAGGAGATCTATCAAATGATATGCATATTGTGTGGATATTTGTAACACCACGTGATTACAGAGCTGTAAAACTCGTTAGCACCAACTAGTGGCCGATTTCTTTCAAAATTGTTACAGACCTCTATGGCCTTGAGTCGAACATGCCCATCGAGTTTCGTTCCGATCGGCCTCCGTTAACCTTGTCTAATAGGTGCTCAAACTTCATTGGCCGATGGCGGCCATGTTTTTCGAGATACGCCAATGTCCTCATACACATACATGGCACCTTGGACCAAGACACTGCATGCCAATTTTCAAGTCAATCGGACTAATGGTCAGGTGGTTATAGCCTGTTTTATGTTTTTTTCATGTTATAGCGCCACCATGTGGCCAATTGCCGCGGTTTTTTTACTGTGACCTCAGATTGACCTCTTACACATGTGTACCAAGTTTGGTGAAGATACCTCATTTACTTCTGGAGTTATAGCCATTTTAGTAAAATAGGCCCTTCCCACAACGTACGTTTTGGCGCCCCTTACCGTCCGTGAGTCGAAATTTCAACTTTTTTTCGATAGTTTTTGATAATCAGACTCTAGAGAACATTTCTGCACTGGTTTGGTTCCGATCGGGCGAAAAACCTAGGACTAGTTCGCAAAAGTATGTTTTTGACAAAATTCAAAATGGCGGAAAATCTATCATGGCGGAAATGAAATCGGAGATATACGTTTTGTTCGTCAGGCGTCCAGCTTTCCAATGATATAAGACACTTGAGTCTACGTCATACGGTCTAGTAGTTATGAGCAGTTTCGCGCTTTTGGTTGCTATAGCGCCACCTATGGGCCAATCGGGGTCATACTTTGATAGGTTCTCCCCAAATTGAGTACTACCATTTGGCCAAGTTTCAAGGTTCCAGCTCTTACGGTTTGGTCTGCACGATGCGTTTTAGGGGAAAATAATAATAATAATAATAATAATTAAAGCTGCAAGCAGCATTTATCGGGGTTCAAGCAGTTAAGGCCTTTAAGCACAAAAGCATCAAAAGTGATTACGTTTTATTTAGCAAGCATGTAACTACTGACATAATAGATGGAAAAGACCATTTACAGGAAATACCATAGGAAATATATGGTTTTAAAGCTTTTTAGCAGTTATAGCGCCACCTATCGTCCGATCTCCATAAAAATTGGCATGCTTGTTAATGATGTTATGTCACATATGCTCACCAATTTTTGTGAAGTTCTGAGTTTTCATTTAGGATTTATAGGCTTTTTAGTGTTTTTTGCCACGCCCCTTTTATAAATGACCCTATTACAGCCATCTACATGCAAAAGTTCAACTTTTTTTTGATAATTATTGATCTAGAGTGTCCAGAGAATTGTCCTAGACTGGTCTGGTTTCGATCGGGCGAAAAACCTAGGACTAGTTTGCAAAAGTAGGTTTTTAACATAATTACAAATATTTAATAAACGGTTTAATTGACAGCATTAGTTCTTGAGGCAAAGTTGTTCAGCATGAGCAGATCTATCAGATGATATGCCTTTTGTGACGATAAGTGTAACACCACGTGATTACAGAGCCATAAAACTCGTTAGCGCCAACTAGTGGCCGATTTCTTTCAAAACTCTTACAGACCTCTAGGGTCTGTACATGCCCATCGAGTTTCGTTCCGATCGGCCTCCGTTAACCTTGTCTAATAGGTGCTCAAATTTCATTGGTTGATGGCGGCCATGTTTTTCGAGATACGCCAATGTCCTCATAGACATACATGGCACCTTGGACCAAGACACTGCATACCAATTTTCAAGTCAATCGGACTAACGGTCACGTGGTCATAGCTGTTTTCATGTTTTTTTCATGTTAAAGCGCCACCTAGTGATCAATCGTCGCGATTTTTTTACTGTGACCCCAGATTGAACTCATACACATGTGCACCAAGTTTGGTGAAGATATCTAATTTCATTCTCGAGTTATAGCCATTTTAGTAAAATAGGCTCCTCCCACAACATTAATTTATCACCCCCTGGCGATCAGGAATCGAAATTTCGACTTTTTTTCGATAATTATTGATATTCAGACTCCAGAGAACATTTCTGCACTGGTTTGAATCCAATTGGACAAAAAACCTAGGACTAGTTCGCAAAAGTAGGTTTTTAACTAAATTCAAAATGGCGGACAATTTGCATACAGGAAATGAAATCGGAGATATACGTTTTGACCTTCAGGTTTCCAGCTTTCCAGTGATATAAGACACTTGAGTCTACGTCATACGGTCTAGGAGTTATGAGCAGTTTCGCGCTTTTGGTTGCTATAGCGCCACCTATGGGCCAATTGGGGTCATATTCTCTGAACCTCTCCTCGATTTTTGTACTACCATCTGGCAAAGTTTCAAAGCTCCAGCTCTTACGGTTTGGGCTGCACGATGAGTTTTACGGCAGAAGAAAAATAATAATAATAATAATAATAATAATAATAATAATAATAATAATAATAAAAATCAGTACAATTACAATAGGGTTTCAGCACTTCGTGCTTGAACCCCTAATTAAAGCTGCAAGCAGCATTTAGCGGGGTTCAAGCATTTAGGGTCTTTAAGCACATAAGGCAGTTTAGTGAGTTGTCTGAGTTTTTGTTTAGGATTTACAGGCTTTTGAGTGTTTTTTGCCATACCCATTTTCTAAATGATCCTGTTATGGCTACCCAATGGGTAAAGTTAAAGTTTTTTATATAATTAATAATCTAGAGCTTCCAGAGAATTGTACTGCACTGGTATATTTCCGATCGGGCGAAAAACCTAGGACTAGTTCGCAAAAGTAGGTTTTTAACATAATAGCAAGTATTTAATGAACAAATTGATTGACAGCAGTAGTTCTTGAGGCAAAGTTGTTCAGTATGAGGAGATCTATCAAATGATATGCATCACGTGATTACATAGCCGTAAAACCTGTTAGCGTCAACTAGTGGCTGATTTTTCAAAATTCTTACAGACCTCTAGGGCCACGAGTCGAACATGCCCATCGAGTTTCGTTCTGATCGGCCTCCGTTAAGAGCAAACTAACAGCTTTGAATTAAAATGGTGAGGTATCCTGTTGTAAACATCAACCATGCCTGTTGACAGTTTTGTGGGAAGGGAATGAAAAGTTCTCAAATCCACAGCACAGCCTCAGACATAACATTTATATCCATGATCTGCCATTTTCACTATTGTCCTTGCTTGCTTCTTCACAATACCTGCAGATCTTCTGATGATTCGGCTGTGCAGGTCCACATTAACACTGCCTGGCCTAGAACATGGACTGGAAAATGCCAATTTGGGGGGTATAAATATTAATGATCCTGACTCCAACGTCACAGTCGGTGTTATGGTGGGATTCACTCATTTTTCACCGGTCTTTTGCAAACAGGAGATTTACACAAGAAGGAGGAAACAATGGTGTTTGAGGCTCACGGTATGTCAGTTCCATGTCCAGAACTCTTATCATTCAACTATGCCAAGATAAATACAGTTTTCAATTGTATGGCACCTTTAAAATAGATGATTAGTAATATAATGCTTACTTGGAGTCTGAAATGGCTTTAACAAAAGAAGAAAAATATTCTTAGATTTCTGTTCATTCTAATCATGTACAAATAAAGTAGCACAGTAAGATTACATTTATTTGAATGCATTAGTGAGTGTGTGATTGTGCTGTGTGTGCAGCGTGTCAATACTAAAAGTGAAGGTGTAGTTGATATCTTTGGTGATAATATCTGTAGTAATCATAAAAAAAAACACTTAAGAAATAAAGAATTAAAATTACAAATAATATTCTATTAAGATATGAGTTACAATAACATGATTTGCAATAGTAATAATATCAATAATATATGCACAATACACACAGATTAGACTATCAGGTCTGTGTTTTACAAAAACATTAGTATTGCAGCCAATGTGAGTCTGTGGGATTTATAAACAGACAAAATATGATTTGAAATGTTATTTTAATGATTTTATTAAGTTTAAACAATATTTCAAATGGAAAAAAAAATTAAAAATAATATTTTAGTGAGCAGAATGAACCAATGAGTGTTCTTCTTCTGGTGGTTAAAATGTAAATGAAAACAATAATACTTAAACAATAATACTTAATACACTAACCATGCTTGAACACACACATGCACACACATTTTGTTGTAGATGGAGATATTTAAAATAAAAGATAGGTAACAAAATGATAATTGCAAATCTCCTCTGTATAACACCATTTTCAGATTTCAAATTAATCACTGAGAGGCAGAATTGTTCAAACTGAGAGCTCAGTAAAAATGAAGTGATAAACTTTGACAAAACATGACTGTGTTATAATAGGTGATTTTCATGCAAGTAATTTGATATAGTCCAAAAACTAATGCAAAAGCACAGATGAAAATATTTTATTAAGTAGAATGTCCTGCAGAGGGCAGTAGAAGACCACTAATTGACTCACTTTCATTTGAAAGACTTTTTTATCCACCAGTAAAACAAAGCAGTTTCTTCATGTTCTTTCCATTAAGCATGCTTACACACACACACAGACACACACACAAACCCCCCCCCCCCCCCCCCACACACACACACACACACACACACACACACAAAGACAAATATGTTTTCAATGTTTTTAGGATGTGATATTGTGAAAATATCTTCATCTCCTCATCTTGAACAACTTTGCCTCAAGAATCACTAATGTCAATCAAACCGTTCATAATCATAATAAAAAAAATAAAATATATACAAATATCATAATAAAAAAAAAAACATCATAATAAAAAAGATTGCTTCTTAAAGCATTTGTTTATTTCCAATACTGAAGCGAATTAAAAGATCATGCGTAATCCTGCTGCTCCCTCTAGTGGACAACAGTGGTATTATAGCTTACATTTTACAGTTGAAGT